>NC_066364.1:54293474-54570974 GCF_013377495.2 Cygnus atratus | reverse complement strand
GCACATCCGCCTTTGGATGTTTTTCTTCTCCCCTGCTCCTTGCTTCCCTTCCCAAGCAGACCAAGTAACACCACTTAAAGAGTAATCTCTGTTTCCCTCTGGGTCCACCTCGTCGTTTCCTGAAGAAATGTAACACAAACTGAGAGTCCAGGAGAGCACCTAAGAAGGTATCGTACGCTCTTGTCCTGTTCTTGAAGTCCTCCAGCAACTTTTGCATTTAGCCACTCTTTGGGTCAGGAAAACGAAACAGATCAACCTTTACTCCGATCCAGCACAGTGAGTCTTGCACACGTCCCAGATAAACCCTCATATGTACTAACCAGGACAATATCTTAAACAGGACAGAGGAGGCATGAGGCATGTCAGCTTTTTCCTAGCCAGTGCACAGGTGAATGGCTCTAACACTGCAACTATCACAGCTATCCCAGTATACTCAGTCATTTCAGTGACCCACCAATGCTGAGCTTCCCCTACAAATGCTGCGAAAAATCAATCAGCATTAAACTGAGACATCAACAGCAACCTGCAGTGTGCAAAAATCATCACAACAGTGAGGTTCATTTTCTTGATTATTCATTAGCTCACTGTTTATCAGCATTACCTTTAGTGTGTACCCAAGTTCAATATTGGACTCTAACAAGGCTGGAATAGTAAACACAGAATTAAGAAATATACTTATGTCAACTAAAATATATTTTCCTATGCTTAAATATCTATTTTCTGTCATAACCTAATAAAAGATCTGCTGCTTCTCTGATCACATCAGAGACAGTACTGCAATAGTGTTTCTAAAAACAGACATCAGTAAAATACACCTCAGTATAATTAGAGATAAGACATTCAGTACAATATCTATTTTTGACATTGTTATATGAAACGTATTTAGTACAATATTGATTTTTGACATTGTTATATGAAACATAAAAAAAGGGGGGGGTGGCATTCAGTGGTGTAGTGTTCTACACATTACTTTCAAAATCACTAAATGAAATTAAAATTACACAGCAAGGTTGTATTTATTAAGGAGAGAAAGAGAGATACAAGGAAAAAATAAAAACATCCCTCATCTTATGAGAACTGCAGGCTGCTTGTTGCCACTGAGGACGACGTTTGAATTAGTCTGACTATAATATTTATTTTTTCTTCTCCCATTCCAGTATTGTGTTATAGTGCTAGTGCTTTACACACCATGCATATGTATGGTGAGCCTATAACAAGGACTTAAGAGCAACAGATGGACTTATGTGCCTACTTCTCACAGGAGGTATTACCTAAGAAGGGGGTTATGATGGTCTGGGCCTTCAATACTAAGTAGGTAAGTGAGACAAAACCCAGCCAAATGCAAGCTGGTCTCATGCCCCCTCCCACTAACTGGGGTGGGGACTGGGGTGGTGGTGGTGGTGGGGTCTGCAACAAACTGTTCTTTTGCTGGGTAGGAAGACATGTCAGCAGCACTAGGGTAGAGAGATGCTACTGTATAAAGCCACTAGCTGCCTTCAAAACTTTTTATTTTAAGAATGTGGTCTTGTCTCATTCCTTTCGATGCTCCTGCTGTTACAAAAAAGTCTTATTCTCATTTTACAGAGCAAAAGGATCCAATATTCTGCCAAGTCAATGGTAGAGCCAGAAAACAAAGGCACAACTTTTGAATTGCCGTGTGATGCCTGAAAAGAGAATGCTAAAGGATTATTATTATTTTTTTTCCTGTGTAGGTAGACAGCAAATGGATGAATAAAACAAACTTTATATGCCATGAGAGTACCTTTACTGTAATATTAAGAACTTTTAAATGTGTGCATTAAAATACTAGGAGAATTTAGACAAAACCATACTTCAACGTATAAAACCAGTTTCATGTACATTGCAGTGTATAGATGTATAAGTGTGTGTGTGTGTGGTAGAACATATTTTAACTGGCAGGAAGCTCATACAAAGAAAAGCTTTTGGGGTTGGCTCAAACTTGGAGTGCACTTTAACATGCTGGTGGTACTTTATGAAGAAATCTCAAATGTATCCCATGTGTTGCAAATGCTTGAGAATGGGCTCAAGATGAGCTTTTGTCTGCCTGAGCCATACGAGTATTTCAAAAATATCTTCCTTCAACAGCATCAATATTTATTTTTGTATGTCATTTTTTGCAGTTTGAATGCTGGATTTGAATTTCCACATTGCTGTCAAAGAAAGAAGTGAAAAAAAACAAAACCCTTAATAAATCTAACAGCAGAATCTGGTTTCAAGACTATTTTCCATGACTGAAACTTTTTTTTTTTGTCAGAATCATTTTTCTTAGAACAGCTGACATATCGTTATTGTTTTCCTTGTTTTAGAATATTGGCTTTCCAAAAATGTCCAATCCATCCTTGAACTAAAAACGAAACATGTCTTCAGAAGCCTGGCTTTTTTTTTAGTAATGATAATGTTCTTTCCCCCTTTCCAACACCACTATTATATTAAGTGACTGCAAGTTTCTGGGCTGTGAATAGAAATGTACATAAAAGACTACCATAACTACCTGATTGTTCTCCAGCTGTGTAGGATCAATATGCCTAGAAGTAACTTATGAGGTGAAGTCCCTTATTATTCTCAGCAGTCCAATTCTACTTGCATACTTCTACTCTGCTTTTAAAGCTATGATTTCTTTCAGCAGGATTTTCTTGTGACATCCTTTCATCATTATCTGATGTCTTCTGTCTTCTCTGTCATATTCAGGGGAAATTGTTATTGATGCCTTCAGTATCATACCCCATAATCTGTTAGTTTTTCTCAAGTCACTTTAGAAATTGCTTTCAACTCAGACATGAATTTTCAGCCCCTTGATATCAATGGGAGTTTGAGAGTAACAAAATTTCACTCAAAGTGCAGGCATGAACTGAAAAGTTTAAATGATGTTTTTATGTTTCAATTAGTGCTTGCTCAAATAGAAATTGGAAAAAAAAATCCTTCCAAATAGTTACTTCTCCTGAGCAAAGAAGCATTCATATTTTTGGGGGTATTAGATTGGCTTCACTGGACAGTGTTATTTAACAGTAATACTACACCTATCACAAAGTCACAAATCAACAAACAGCTGTCCTCAAATATCTGGGAAAACAGCAACTACAGTACCATAGCAAGGTGTTTGGTTTCGTGGTAATAAATAAATAAATAAATAAATCCTATTGTGAAATAGAATTTATAGCTTACCACTTATATGGAAATCTTAATAATATCTTGAAATAAAAACCCAAACAACCTCCCCACCCCTGTCTCCCTGCAAACAAACAGTGAATAAAGCACAAAGTCTTTAGAACTCCCACTTCATTTTTCAAATTTGGTTACTCATGAAATCACAGGGAAAACTAACTGCACACTTTTTAATATTTCAGCAGCAGATGAACGACCTTTTGTTGACAAGAAGCCCAAATTTTGTACATTCTAATTTTTTGATAGCTCCATAGATGTCCCTAATTATTCTCTTTTACGTGAATTAGGGCTGAAAAAGAAACAAGAGACTGAAAGAAAAATCAGACTCATATGCAAGCTTCTGGTGCAACTTCAGGAACATGAACAGCATGTTTAAAAGGCTGTCACTGAATCTTCAAAAGATTTTGTAACTATTCAAAGACTTCTTCAGATAATCTGCAAAACAGCTCACTCCTAAAAGCAACTCAGTAGTGAAATAAAAGACAGAAGCATTCTGAACTAAAGAGATTTCATGATGATTAAGAAACTCCCATGACAAAGGATTATGAACACAGAAATAGAAAGGTCATTTGGGTGTAGAATGTGAGCTAATGGCCAAATAGCAAGGACTAAGCATTCACAGTCTTAATGTAATGCTTCCATTTCTCTTGGTAATGTTTCCATTTCTCTTGGAAAATAAGTAAAGATTTATGACAAAGAGTACAAGTGAAAAACTTGTGTGGCATCCATTTTGCCTTTTCTATTTATCTGAACTTAAGTAGGAACAGCGTCATCCATCTGGAGGTCTTCACTGCTTGTATAGGGAATATAGGTATTTACATTAGGACTGCCTCAGTAGATGTTTAAAATCTGAGCACAAAGTACTTAAGTTACAACTCATTTCATGAACTCAGCTCAAGACCTTGTGCTTGCTGATCTCTGCTGCTCTATTGTAGGTTTCCCAACAGACCTGGCAGTAATATTACAACACCTTACAGCTGTCCTTGCTCTACTGTTGCATGCCTATTTTAAAGGCATGGGGGAATACAGGCTGGCATCCCATATTGCCAATTATAAGATACAGCACCCTTTTACGCATTCTATCCTGTAAGCCCAAAGCACGGGTCTTAGTCATTGAGTTTTCATGCTGGATCTATGCATCTCTCCTTTTACATTTCCAGGAATTTGGTTGCCCTTAAGCACTATGGGATTTAAGTTGGATTCTTAATGATAGCAGTCTCTGTCACTCTGCTGTGTTCATTTTCAGACCTTCCACTTACATAAGTATTATTGTTTAATTACCCATTCCCCAGTGTAGCACAATTTCTTAAATTAGGCTGACATTTTATGTTTCTTTTACAGCTCATCTCAGCTGTTAATGAGCCCTTTGCTAAGTGTCTTCAGTACTGATCATTATAGCTCTTTAGTACTGTCATTTGAAAGCTAATACTGATAAGCAGAAAAATTATTCAGCAGGAGGAAGGTGTTATCTTTCTAATTTTTAGCTTGCAAAGGTTAGGAACCATTCAGTAAAAGGAAGAATTTCCTTTAAGTTACGAGTAGCCAATGAGAAGTGATATGCTCAGATGGGCTCTAGGCATCATTTGGGTGCCAGGCCTGTATCATTCCATCCCTGAAACACCTGTGTAGATAGAACTCAATAGGTATCCCTAAAATGCAGGCTAGTCTAGTCCTCTCCCTAGACTGAATTCCATAAGCAGACTTTCTTTTACTTCCTAGAGATCGCCTAAGTCCCATCAAGTGAAGAGGATCACACAGAAAAGGAGAGCCTAGACCTTGACAAAGGTTTGAGCCTGCACAGGTGCATGTTGAGATATGAGGAGTGAGATCACCAACCAGAATGGGACTCCTTGTTTGAAAACTGGTAGTTAGGGAGTTCGTCTCATTTGCAAACTCTGTTTCTGAAATCAGGGGTTAAAAAAAAGGAGTTTCTCATTGAAGGATTTTTTTTTTAATTATTATTATTTTTCTCACTTGCTTTCATGCTTTCTTTCTTAATTTCATTCATGTAAGTACTTTTCCTCAGACACTCTGGAAGCCCAGATAGCATTAGACCTGAGGACACAAACAAAGCCCTGACTGCATTTTCCTGGGCTAACAACAGCTTCATAAGGGTGCAGGAGTAAGAGGGAAGTGATTGGCCTGCTAAGGCTGTGAGGAATGATTCATGATCTGAAGAGAATTGGGTGTTAACCAGTGAAAGATTGTGTAAGGACATTATGCAAATGTCTCATGTTAGTGATTATAAGTATTTTTCTTCATAGTATCTTTAAATATTGCTTTAGGCAATATAATTAGGCCCAGTCCAGTGCCAATCTGACTACGCAACCTATACCTCCAAGGCTGTGACCCTGCAATACTTGAGTCCTTCTGTCAAAGTTGGTATGAATAAAATAATATGATAAAATGCCTTTTGGTATGCAATGCAACAAGAGCTTAACTTGAAAAAAGCATAATTCTGCAAGTTGCTAGTAAGCAGTCTGTAAAAGACTGAAGACTCTGGTGGGATGGCTCTCCGCTGATAGCCAGTAACCAAACTGTAGGATGAATGTGTAAAATTGTACATCAACCATAAGGCAAACACAGAAACATTAACACAACTGTAATTATGGAAAGTGCTGACTTGTGAGGTACTAAAAGTATAAAAAGACAGTATATTCAGGAGACAAAATATATAAATGATTATATGAATAAATATGTAAATGATTATATAAACGACCAACCTCGTTGCCTTCTATGATGGCACCACCAGCTGAGTAGATGGGGGGAGAGCAGTGGATGTCATCTACCTTGACTTTAGCAAGGCTTTTGATACTGTCTCCCACAGCCTCTTGCTAGCAAAGCTGAGAAAGTGTGTGATAGACGAGTGGACAGTAAGGTGGGTTGAGAACTGGCTGACTGGCTGAGCTCAGAGGGTGGTGATTGGCGGTGCAGAGTCCAGTTGGAGACCTGTGACTATCGGTGTTCCCCAGGGGTTGGTGCTGGGTCCAGTCTTGTTCAACATCTTCTTCGATGACCTTGATGAGGGAATAGTGTCCACCCTCAGCAAGTACGCCGATGATACAAAGCTGGGAGGAGTGGCCGACACGCCAGAAGGCTGTGCTGCCATTCAGCGAGACCTGGACAGGCTGGAGAGCTGGGCAGGAAGAAACCAAATGAAGTTTAACAAGAGCAAGCACAGAGTCCTGTACCTGGGAAGGAACAACCACATATATCAGTACAGGCTGGGGGATGACCTGCTGGAGAGGAGCTCTGCGGAGAAGGACCTGGGGGTCCTGGTGGATGACAGGTTGGCCATGAGCCAGCGGTGTGCCCTGGTGGCCAAGAGGGCCAATGGGATCCTGGCGTGCATTAGAAGGAGTGTGGCCAGCAGGTCAAAGGAGGTGATTCTCCCCCTCTACTCTGCCCTGGTCAGGCCTCACCTGGAGTACTGTGTCCAGTTCTGGGGTCCCCGGTACAAAAAAGACAGGGATCTCCTGGAAAGAGTTCATAGGAGTGCCAAAAAGATGATACGGGGCCTGGAGCATCTTCCCTATGAAGAAAGGCTGAGAGACCTGGGTCTGTTCAGCCTGGAGAAAAGAAGACTGAGAGGGGATCTCTTCAATGTTTACAAATATCTTAAGGGTGGGAGACAAAGGGATTTGGCTAACCTCTTTTCAGTGGTTTGTGGGGACAGGACAAGGGGCACTGGCCAAAAAATGGAGCACAGGAATTTCCACACCAATATGTGAAAGAATTTCTTCATGGTGAGGGTGACAGAGCACTGGAACAGGCTGCCTAGGGAGGTTGTGAAGTCTCCTTCTCTGGAGATATTCAAGGCCTGTCTGGACGCCTACCTGGGCAACCTGCTCTAGGGAACCTGCTTTGGCAGAGGGGTTGGACTAGATGATCTCTTGAGGTCCCTTCCAACCCCTACAATTCTGTGATTCTGTGATACTCTGATATGATACAAATCAATAGCTAAGGAAAGTGACTAGACATAAAGTTGTGCTTTTTGTGAAGTAGCAGTTGAAAGAATTTACTATATGCATGCTCAAGAAATGGCCATTTGGAATCATAGTGTTTTACAGACCATGACTAAGTCTAAATCTGTATAATCCTCACAGTAACACTAAGAATTGTTATAAAGTTAAAAAGGAGAGATAAAAAAGTCTCTCAATGTTCAAATGGCTTGTTAAGAAAAGTCACTAATAGAAAAGCTGACTGCCGTGGTACAGTACCAGAACTCTCCAGAGCAAGAATTTCTGCTACATTACCTTTGAAATAAAACAGGGTTTTAAAGTGTGAGGCCTGTTATTGTCAAGGCCTGAATGATGTTTAAATAAAACAATGCTTGGAGTAGTACATGGTGCTGTGATTTTAAGAAAACAGATTTCTTTGTAGAAAGCAGAAATGTTTGTAGCAATTACGATAATAAAAGTCACAGCCTTCCAATAAATAAAATAATATCGCATAGATTTGCAGAATATTCTGGTTAAAGGCATAATGGCAGTCCTGTTTTTAAACTATTTTAAAACTGTTTTTAAACCTGCTCCTATCTGAAAACATGTGTTTGGGAACAATAGTACTGGCTCATCTGCCATTGATTTTAATGGTGTTAGTTATCCCCATTGAGCTGAATAGCTGGTTCTATTGATTTCAACAATCCTGGGAACATAACCAGCCATTCAAACCTTTAACGGCTCATCACAGATAAAATTGCTATATTTTGTAGGTGTATGCACAGCTAATGGGAAAGCTGATGCGATAATGAATGCTCAGATTCTAACAGTAATGGAATCACCAAACACCCACATTACATGAGTTCTGCAGAGCATTAAAAAAGGGTGGGTTTAGGGAGGACAAGAAACAAATTGGCTAATTCACAAGTAAATTTGCATCCTCTCCACCGTACATGACACATTAAGACCAAGTGATCATGCTACTTATTAAGTACTTTATTATAAATCTCATTGTCACATGAAACAAGCTAGGATATAATTCACAGCTCTGATACAATCTATTTTTTTAGACATAGAACTATTTAACAAATATTACTAGAGATTCTTAAGGACAAGCAATAAAAAATTCCTAACAGCAGAAAGTGTGCATCAGTCCTTTGGAAGGAAAAAGTTATATTAACAGGATCTTACAATTGTTCTTATGCATTGAAAATCCAAGAATGTGTTTAAAAAATAAAATTCAAACATTGAATAGTATGAAAATGCAGGGGAAATATACACAAACTTGTCTTTGTCCTGAAGTGACACCATGGTAGATAAAAATGAGAGAATAAACCAACAGCCCCTTCAAAGAAGCAGCTAATATGCCATTAAAAATCAACTTAATTTAATCCTAATAATTGTAAGGAGTTTCAATGCACTGGATTAATGACATATTTTACTTTCTGGAAAACATTACAGATTCTTTAGCTGTTTAAGCTATTGAGTAGTTTTCAGTTCTGTAGTAGAATTTTTGCTTGATTGTGGGTAAGATATTTTAATATTATTGTTCCCATGACAGAAACTTTAATAGAAAGAGAACTGAATCAGAGGGCTGATTTGTAAGCAGGTGTAACACATGGGATCAGATCCTCCTCAGGAGTAAGCTGTCAGCCAGCTTCCTTGCTTTTAATGGGTTTACAGCAGCTGAAAAGACAGCACATGATATGGAAGCACTACATACTTTCAGAGATTTCTGTGGAACACAAGTTGCCTATTGCTAAAGGCTTAGAGGCTTTCAAGTGAAGGAATTGCTAGGAAAAGCAGCAAGCTTGAAAAACTGAAACCATGGTTCCACTAAATCATACTTGATTAAAATAGGTGTAACTAAAGGTCAGAAAGGGATAAACCAGCATAAACTCAATTTGCCAATTCTAGTGCGTTCAAAATTTTGTTAAGAACCATCCTAACATAAATAGCTTCTGTGCTTGATCACATATCATCTGTTCAAGCTACTATGCCACTTCAGGTATTTGCTTTATCATGGCCAGCAAAAATAAATAAATAGATAAAAATGCTTAACGGTAACCTGAACTCTGTATCAGATTCCCTGTCTGATACATATATTCATATGCATCATATATATATGTATATTTTTCACGTGTAATTCATATAGGAATTACACTGTCCAAGAAAAATGGGAAAAACAGACCTTTTATGGCAAGAAATACAATTACTATTGTTTTAATAGGTGGTCAGTGTTATCTGAGTGTTAACTGTTCTTCAAATTCAGATTAAGCAACTGAGCAAGAATCACCTGTAATTCAAAATGTTCTACCTTCCTAGTCCTTTTCTTGAAAAGTGTCTTTCCATTTTAGGGTCGTAATGCCATATAATTAAAGAAATCAGAGCATCATCTGCTTTGGGAAATCAGGTTGTATGCAACACACACAGTTACCTCCCAGGCCTGAAGAGGTTCCCTGGTTCAGTGTCAGTCAGTGGATTTAGGTAGATAGACTTCTGTCAGGCATTATGAATTTTATTGCCTTTCTAACTTTACCCAGTTAAGAGAGTAGTTTTAAAGAGAAAATTGTAATAAAATCTCTGTATCAGAGGATCTATAGTAATTCTTACACTGTACCTCAGCAGTGATAGATTTCCCACCCCAGGCAGCCCAGGAAATCTACCAGTTTGTTTCAATGTGGGCATTTTACAAAAGCCAAAGCATGGGAGAAAGAAGAAACTTGAAAACCAGGTCTCCAGACAGAATTTTATCTCCAAAGTCCTCCCTCCTCTCTGGGTCTCTGATATGTTTACTGGCCTTTCTCTCATCCCTTGCTTTAAAAGCACAAATGATTTAGGACCTCAGACTACTGTTGTGTATGTTTTGGATTAACAAAAATTAAAATGGCTAGTGTTTTTGTAAATCTGACTCAAGCTTTCTTAAAAAGGAGCTGCTAAGGCGATCATTTTGGAGATACTGTTATCATATACCTTTCTTGGCTTTTCTAATTTCACACTCCAGAGGCACATAACTTTTAAAATAAAATTTTCTTTAGAAAAAATATAGGGAAGAGAACAAGAGCTTATGGTTCTATTGACTATAACACATTTTATAGATTCTGGTGAGTATATTTATCCAGTACAATGCAATACCTATTCAATTAGATAAAGTCTATTAAATTATCTAAATCAAAGGTAGGTTCCCCTGTAAACTGCTGAAGTTGAGACAGAACAGAAAGTTGTTAAAATGAACAAACAAAAGAGATATAAATATCTCACACAATGTGTAGATGTCAAGAATGGAGATTTGGGTCTGACCTTTACAGCCTCTCATCTCCTGGACAGCAAGGTTCCCTGGGTCTGCAGCCACATGGCGGCCAAGAGTGACAACCACACAGCAGAAAGCTGAGGAGTTTTTTAGAAGGACCTTCAGATATTTCAGCTGGTAAAACTGAAACTGTTTCCTGTCGAAGTTGTCTGATAATTGGAACAGAAGAGTAGAGCTCCGTAGTAAGAAACATTTTCTTGACACATTTCCTTGAGGTTTTTAAAAGTGTTTAATGAAAGGCTTTTATCCACTTTTTGAAAGAAAAAGGAAGTGTAGAAATGAAAAACAGGGAAAGAAAACAAAATCAAAGTCCCTCTGTGAAAACCTCAAATGACACTTGCTTGAATTACTTGGACAGAAAAATCAAAACTCTGAGTCAATGGCTGAACCGGTTTGGAAGAGCAGCATTTGAGCAGTCTCACTGCTGAGTCTGGTTCCACTTTGTCTATGGAAAGGGGTCTTGGATAAGCCAGACTAGGCATGGTCTGTCTGAGGCAATGCAACACTCTTTATCATCTCCCAGTCCCTGACGTGAGAGGGTGTGATGAGCACTACCTCCCATTGTCCCAGTACAAAACACCTTTGTTTTAGGCTTTTTTACTTCCCCTGCAGTGACAGGTGGGACTGGACAGATAAAGTGTTAAGGTCCACTTGTAGGTGTGAAGGTGTAACTCAAACACCAAGTGACACACTGCATATTGCTCTAGTGATTTGACACGTGATCTGCCTGTAGCAGCATAGCTCCTTAGTTCCTGCATGGCACAACATGTTTTGCCTCAGACTGTGTCGCAGGGAGGTAATAGAGCATTTTTCCTGCAGCGTAGAAGCTACCAGAAAATAAAGCCCTGTTATTTAGCAGCAGGCTGCCTCCACTGAGCTGACATAGAAGAAGAAGAGGCGGTGGCCCCTTGGGGGTTCATGGCAGGAATACATCTCCTTTCCTTGCTGCCTGCCTGTCTCCCTTGCTAAATCCTGGGGTCTCAGTGAGACTGGCCAGGAAGGCAGCATCCAGCCAGGCACTCCCATTGTGCTTGTGCTGGGGTGCAAGGTGACAGGGAACAACTCCCCACCAGTGTCCCAGCCCTGCATCTATGGCACTAGCCCTTTGCTGAATGCACCGCCCCATGCCAGCCTTCAGTAACCTGGCAACAGCCTTGTGCCAGGCCCTTTTCTTCAGGCCAGGAGTGCAGGAGTTTGGGACCACAGCCATTCCCAACTCTTCCTTAGGGCCTGCCTGAACCACCGTTACGGGGAGGCCTGCAGGGCTGTGGCTTACCAGGCTCTGTGGCAAGGTGAGCCCAGCTCCCTGGCCCCCCAGACACCCTGCCTAGTGGCAGCAGTGTCACTACCACTGCCCAGCATGGCCCGGGGCTGGAAAAGGAGCAAAGAGACACTGCTGGCAGTCAGCAGATGTCCTGCCACTATTCTCATGTCCCCGGGGTCTGCTCAGCCCACAGCCAGCTCCTTCTAGCCACCTCCAGGGTCTCAGGGGTGGCGGAGACAAAGCCCATGGTGTGTGTATGACCCTCCTAGGGGTGGCAAGGGGTGAAGGCTGGCCCCCGGGTGCAGGCAGGCCTGGGGTGCGGGTGGCAAGGCGGTGGCTCTGGGCCCTGCTGGGGCTGGGGTGCTGCCTGCGGTGGGTTGCCTTGCAGAATGAAAGTGTTGAACGGCATCATGCAGAAAGTGTTGCAATGCATATTTGGTCCGCAGTCAAAAAAATGAAAACATAACAGAAAACAGAACCTATGAACAAGAGCATTAAATAAAACATGGGTCTAAGGCAATAGTCCAATACATATTTAACAGCAACCTGCCAAATGGTGTTTTCAATTATGATCATTTTGTTCTGTATTAAAGTAGCACTAGAGGTCAAGTGATCCAGTCCAGCCTGATGATCCTTCCACAGCATTTGATGTTGTAGAAATGCACAGGACATTTCCTTGATGTATTTGCAGGCTAAGGTGAAATAAAATGCAGTCTGAAAGAAATACAGCTATCCCTGTGTTTAAGTCCACAGTTTGGCAGAATAGTCTGCATCGAACAGGGATCCACTGACAGGAAACAGCTTCCAAGTTCAGGACCAAGCTAAGCGATACCTCTGGAATACATTCACAGTGCTCATGGATTATTTCTTCATTTACGTTTCAGAGGAGTATTTGACTTTTACTGAGAAACCATAAATCACCATCATTCTTGGCATCTCAGATGTTTTCCTCGGTTAAACACAATGAGTTTCCTCCAAAGGAAGGAGGAACAGTGTAAATAGTGTTTAAAATGTGTTACTAATTTATTGAAAGGGGGTTCTGGATATAATTAATTCAAATGGTTTCATATATTCCAACAGGAGATACACATCTTTTAGTAATACCTGTACTTTAAGACCTCTACACAGTTTGCACGTATCGTAGACTGAATATTCTCGGCAGAGTTGGCAGAGGCATTTTAGCTGCAGTGGCTGTGAATAATGGCCCAGATTTTTGTTGTCCTTGTTCATTACATTGTTGGGAACTACTTGTTACTGAACGGAAAGCTAAGAGCTTTTCTTGCCCTTTTCTTTCACTGTAAATATATTCTAAAGCAAAATATAAGAAAGAAACATTTATAAGCAAAAATAACATTTGCAGTGACATAAATCGCTGTGGCAGACTATTTTTTTTGGTGGTAATTATAAAGAAATACTTTCTATACAGACGTTGCATTACTGCTTGTAAATATGATAGTTTTCTACTAGCATGCATTACTAGAGCTAATAGCTTTGACAGTTCTTTGGAACATTTTGTGGGCAATTGCATTAAAAATGAAAGATAACTACCTGGTTCTGTCCAATCCACATTAAAAATTGTCATCTATACTGTTCACTTAGTTGTGACAGACCCTGGAGTTTTGCCTAGCAGTACGTGTTCTGCTAGCTCTTATCCACATCGCTACCTGTTACCTCTTTGGGGTGGGCAATTCTGAAGGACTCCTTCAGGTTTATCTTTGGTGCCAAGCAGACTTGCTGGTTTTGCAAGTACTTCATCAACTCAATTTCTCTTGATTTTAGAGCTATGGAGTGTGACTTCCATTCTGCTGTAAATTTATGGGTGTGATTTTATACTTCATAAAGACAGGAAAAGGGATCAGGAGCAGATTTTCCTTTCTGTGCTTGTACCAGGGTTAAAGACAGTGTACACGTGGAAAGTGTTTTTACTAGAATAGCCTGACATAGTAGCAGTCTCTTTTTAGTTGGCAGGTTTTGAAACATTTGCAAAAGCCAACATATGATGAATTAATAGAAAAGCAACTTCTGCACAGCTTTCTATCATAATAAATATGCTGAAGGAAATGAAGGCTTAATAGCATCCTTATCTAACTCCATTAACTAAAATGGAAAAGGACTGCTGAATATAATGTTTAAGAAAAGTGATCCAAGACTGGATGCTTTGGGCTGCCATGTCCTGCATTTCACCGGACATCTACTCTTCTGCCCTTAAAATTTGAGCCAGCTGGTTATTTGGTATGTACATGTCATGGTTTTGAAATCCTAGTAGAGCATGAGCCAGGATTTTGTTTCTGTAAAAACAAAACAAAACAAAACAAAACAAACAACAACCACCAATAACAAAACAGGTGAAGCTTCCAGCTCAGCTAGCTGCAGTGGTCCATAAGAGTATCTGCAATATTTGTCAGTTAACCTTTCAAAGTATGCAAAGGAAAGCGAGAAAGAAGTGGCAGTCACACTATCTTAGTATTTAAAGCCAGCCAGTGGAAAATATAAAGTGAACTTCAAGATTTTGGGGGAGAATTAGGAGGACAAGAGTTTCTCAGAAGAAGATGGGATGCTTCTGGGTGCAAGTGGTTCTAGGTTATGAGGTGCTGGCTTGCTATGTGGACAGACCCTCTTATTCTGGTACCTTGAACAGAATTGTTATGCCATCTCAGCTAACTCCTCTCCTTTCATTGTCTGTCACCTACCCTAGGGTTCTGCCTGTCCTTTGTACTGTTCCTCTTTGCATTTGGAAATCGGATGAACTCTTTGATTATGGTTCTGTTCCTAATGTGGTTGAAAGTAAGAGAGACATTTAATATATTTGAATGACATTAATGAGTCTAATCACATGCAGTTCTGTCAAATGAAAGTTTTGGAACTCACAGGATGTTTGTTAAGTGATTTTGGATACTTAGATGAAAGGGTTTTTTTGTTTTTGTTTTTTTTTTTCTATAAGTCATTTTTGTGTAAAAGTATGTATTTCATGTATAATTAATGCTAGTAAATCTCACTCTTCATAGTTCTTAGTTCTTGTTTTTGTTTTTTTTAGAAATATATAAATCTATAGATTTTATATTGAGTGTATGTATGTACACATATAATATTTTTAAAGCTTTGAGCCAAAGAGAAGTTCAAAAAGGCTTTGGAAAAAGTTGAAATGTTGCTATTCCCCATTAGCGTTCATATGTTCTTGGAAACAAATGGTGGAATCTTTAATCTGAAAACCAAAGTGTGCATCTTAAGAGGGTGCTTTAATGTCAGTAGAAAGGGAGCTACTTCAGAATAAAACCAGCTAAACTTTACCCAGAATACATTTTCATCATGAAGTGTTGAAAAGCATTGCATTTTCATTTGGTGTGCACATGTGTTTGGAACAAATCTGGCCTGTCCTTCAGGGTATCCAGTCATTAGCCTCTTTTGCACACTCATTCTCTGAAGCATTGAAGACACGGGTTTTAACTCTGACATTAAAGAACGATTTGAGGTCAGTATTCAGATGATAAAGTTTGCTTTTGCCAATCTATTAAAAATCAAATAGTTTTATGGCATAGCTTATGAGGGCTTGAGTTGCACTACAAGTTTTCTGACATGTAGTAAACCACAAAACATCCATTTAATTTGTGAACACTGATGGGCTGGTGTAAACTGGCATTGCTCCTTTGATGTTTGTGGAGCTGTGCCAATTTACACCAGTTCAGGAATCTGTTCTATTGTTCCTGCAAACATCCTATGATATTTTAAATTATCAAGATCATCTTGCAAACACAGCCAAAAGTATTAGAATAACAGTTCCCTGCCAAATTCTCTAGGGAGACTTATTTAAAAAATAAATTACATGTGTTCTTTTTATGTAAATAAAAATTTCTTTCATAAGAATGCATGATTTACAAGGAGGCTGAAGCTGTGATTTCCTAGTTACGGATGTAACTTGGTGAATTGGAAAGGCAGACAATGCTCTCCCACATCTCAGTGAAGCAAAGGATATTTGCTTAGACTAGTGGGATATAAACAGTTCTAGTGTCCTCAGATAAAGGCATCTGGGAGCTAATCTTGTCTTCTTTGCCCTTTTTTAGGAGATTCTCCCTGTCTTTTCCATCTTTTCCTTCTCTTGAAGAGTTTATGTAAAAACATGCCTGAGGACAAAAGAAAAAAAGTATTTTGTTGTATATTTTCTATCTCTATCTTTACATACGCAAGCAATTTTTATCATGATGTCATGCTCATCTTGAAGCTAATTCCAAGTGATCCAACTGAAAATGGATGTTTCATTTAGGAGAGTGGCAAAGGTATCAGGAGGTACTGAAATATTCTACAGAGTGTGATGTGTGAAGGTATCAATTAGGATATTTGCATATGAATATGCAAAGATCTACAAATAAGATGATAATTGTCAGTAAAATTTTCTGTGTCAGATGTTGACTGGAGCGTCAGAAAAAAAGGAGTAATGAGGAGAGAACTGAATTTTAAAAGTATGGAGAAAGTAAAACTCACAACAAGCCAGCACAGAAGTGCTCAAAGCCAGTGCTATATTCTCTATGAAAAAATAGTTTTGGATGATGGCAAAAGTGAGAAGCAGTAAGTATTCTACCTGAGAAGACTTCACGTGGCCAAGGGGAAATACAGGAGCTGGAAGTAAAGGAGCTTCAAGAAAATCCATCAGCAATCCGAAGATATTGCAGACTCTGCCATGGATCTAACCTAACAGGGTTTAATGATCTGGTTAGGCAAAATTGTTTTGGCAGGATTTGTTCACATCACAAAGGAAAAATCAATTTTATTTTATTTATTTATTTATTTATTAATAATAAGGCTCTGTAAAAGGAAACAAAAAGGAGTAGAAAAAATAGCTAAATGATTAATGGATCCTTTTAAAAATAACAGTATCTAGAGATACAGTTGTGTTTTGAGTATTGCTATATCAAAATGCTAAAGATCATGACAAGCTTATTTATCACGCCTTCAACTTTGGAGAAACTTTGGTGTACGAGAGTGTTAATCCCTCCTATGTACATTTATACCCATTTTGAGTTTATGCAGGTCCAAGCAAACCTAAAAGCCAAAATTATAACCCTGGAAATGAATTTGCACTGTTTCACTAATTGGATGGCTTCCAACTATCAGGGAAATGTAATTTAGATAAATTCACTCATGTTTTCACTTCTACATTTCAGTAGAAAAAAAAGGTTGTCTTGAAAACACCAGAGATGAACATTTTTAGAATTCAGATCAGATAAATATCATGCTGGATAAAGGAACAGTTAGCCAGCATAGTTCTGGGAAATTGGTGTTTTGCTAGAAATGAGTGGAAACAGTCATTCCATATCATGGAGAATTTTTGTTATTTTGAAATCATATTTCATCTCAGTATGTGATGAAAAGCAACAACTTAGAAATTCTCAGGTTTCAGATATGGAGAATTATGTCCATGGCAGTCCATTGACCTGAGGTAATTATATATTGCAAACTGTCAGATGTTCATCAAATGCATTGTCTTTCAGCCTCAGAAATTGGACACTTGAGCTGCCAAAGATCTGCAGAGCTAAGTAGAAGATCATGAAAGTTTTGATGGGACTTCCTTTTCCTCTCCTCTTAAGCAAGGTTGTCTAGGAGAAAAAGAAATATCCTTATTTTAGAGGAAGATAATATTGAGAGGATGATATATAATGAATGTGTGAAAATTGAGAAGTAAACTGCTGAGAGTGTTGTATTATGAATGGAGATAGGTATATGATTTCATGATTTGTGTCTAATGGATTGAAATGGTATTATTCCAGAATTCCAAATAAATGTCATGTGCTTATGTTAATATGGAAAATAAACATATATTTAGACACAATATGTACTAGGGAGATCACAGAAGCTATCTTGAATACAACATTTAGAAGCTCTTTCTGGCACCTTGCAATGAGCATCTGATTTGGGGAAAAGGCTTGAAAGAAAAAGCCAGCTGAGGCAGGAAAACTAGTGTCTTAGGAAACAGCTGAATGATTATCTTGCAGACTGAGACACCTGCCAGGTGGAAATTGTTAAACCAGAAAGCTGCAATAGTTGTTTTGTGTTTAAGAGAACTGGATATTGCTTACTGTTCCTAAGGTCATTCAGCACATACTTGGTGTTTGGGGATGATGCTCAGCCTACTGAAGTTTAAAGGGATTAATGCTTTACTTCTCACCCCGTGTCTGCATTTTGAAGCCAGTTCTGTGTTCTGTTCTATAGGCACCGCTTTATAGCACATAATAAAATTGCTAAGGTTTTGGGTATAATTATTTAATTTTATGAAGCAACTTCCTTTGTGAGGTAAGAGAAAGTGTTAGCTTATCAAAAGAAGTCCTTTGTAGCATTGACATCTACCAACTAAAACAGTGGTTTCCAACCTGGATCACAGTTCATTAATGTAGTATAACTGCAAGTATTATAATGCCGGTGTGAAACTTCATTTCTCTCAATATCATAGCTTCACTTAAAACTGCTGTAATACCTCCTTTGGTAGTGTACATTGACTCATTCTCAACATGTGCAAAACAAAAAATATGGCAAAGCGGTTTCCATTATAAGTCTGCTTAAGGTAGCAATCTGTAAAGAAATGAAATCTCTTGTGTTAAGTCTTGAGGTACAGTTAGGTGGGACGAATGTGAATTACTTCTGAATTAAACAAACTAACAAAAACACCTGAAGTGTAGTAATTTCTAATAAGCAAAATTCTGTGATAATGCTTTCTTTTTTTTTTTTTTTTCTTTTTAATATATAAAAAGTGGTGGCATATTCAGAAAAAGTAAATATGATGCTGTTATATATATCTTTAAGTTTCTAGATTTCCGGTAAAAATTGAATTGTACTGTTTGAGCATCCATGTTCTTGGAGTGATTAAATGTATTTACTTGTTAAACAGGATTTCTCTGCCCTCTTCACAACCTCCACTGCTGAGTCAATATTGTGACTCACAGGATTATAGAATCATAGGAATGTCACTTAATGCAAGCCCCCACACTCAGATCAGGGCTTACTTCAAAGTTAAGCTTTTAACAGGCTTCTCTGGGAGATATTGGCACTCCCTGTGCTGCATGACAGAACTGTGTGGTGCAGGTGCTGATTACACATAGTAGCCAACATGGTCTTTGAAAACATCTCTGATTCAATGGGTTCCTTATTTAACAGGCCTTAGTAATCAAGAAGCAATTTGTAGTATAATGAGAAAAAAATGAATGCAAACCATACAGTGTTTTTGGCCTAGGACTTAGATTATGTCAAATCAAGTTTTGAAGAAAACTGTGCTGGGTGATATGAAGAATGTCAGGAAACTTAACGGTCCCTGTTTTAAGTCCTCAAGGAAATTTTTGGAGAGAGTGTGTGCTCTAATACCTCTGTGTGTAGGTCAGCAAAGCCAATTATATGGACTTCAGGGGACTGGTGATGTATGTGACCACTTTCTGCTGAAAGCCCTGCTGACCCAAGGGGCCACTCCAGCAAGCAGTTTAGCTCTAAAAAAGAAACTTTAAGCATAAATTGCTAACCTTGAGCGAACAGCAAAACATTCCAGCAATAAAATCTAGCTATAAACGCAGGGAAAGGCCACATCTTTGATAGCTTCCTGAACTATTGCAAGTTTCATTTTATGTCTTCCTCTCACTTAAACATCTTGGAAGGTTAAGGTGTAGGTTACTGTGACTTTTACTTTTTAAATGTTTACCCATATGACTCTTGTATTGCTAGGTTTATTTACTCCTTCTTTTCCCCACCTCTTCATATGCTTTCTCCCTTGTTCATATGCTTGGTTACACCAGCTCTACTATTCCCTCACAAAGAGAAGCCACCATGAAGCTTATGTGATTTTTAATTCAATATAAATTTTTCATCATGGACTCAGGAGGATATTATGTAAGTCATTAGTTTTATTCATTGATGGGAGATTACTTTCCTATATTAATTTTATATTCCTTGCCTTCTCTCACTCATTCACACATTTCATCCCTCCTAATTCCTTTTTTTGCCTGAAAAGATGGGGCTGATGTAGGTCTTTTATGCCTTTTCCATATGAGTGTCTATATCAGATCATTTGCTAAAGGAAAAATGTTTGGCTAAACAAGAATAAATGTTGTAATAAGGGTGGAGTACATTTCTTGTTTTTAAAAGTTCCTTCCAAGATTTTCATCTTCATTTTTACTCCAAATGTTTAGCCAAAGAAACAAAATAAACAGAATGTCCCAAAGGGTAAAATTGGTGTAAAACACCAGCAATATTTTTTGTCTTTGCTAGATACAGACTGTTTCTTAACTGAATTAAAAAAACAAAACAAAACAAAACAGGTCTCTTCAGTCTCCACTATTTATAATCATTTCTTGCTTTTTTCATTAAGATTTAAGACCACAGTGATTGTGGGAGAAACACAAATCCTGCTGAAGGAAAGCTGAAGGAAAAATCCTTCAGCGCTTTGTGTCTTCCCTATACCACATTCATTCTCTGTGTCTACATCAGTAATTACATATGACCTTAAGGTCACTCTAAAGCCTGGTGTCACTAAAAATCTGTAATGCAAATCCCGTATAACCAACTCTTCCTCAACAGCCCATGTGTACCTGCAGGCTCTGTGGCAATCGGGCAGGAACGGATTTGCATTCAGTCTCTTTGGAAAGCATCCATACAAGTACAGGCCTGGTGTGTTGCAAGTCCATCAACAGCAAACCCACCTCAATCTTGCTACTATTTGTGTTCCTGTAAACACATAAGCCTAGGCAGACTGACAGACAGACCCACCATTTCCTAGGAGGCCTGAATAAGTGAATCTTGAGATATCTCATTGCCATGCTCTAAGCACAAGAATCAGTAAGTGTTTGGTCTTGGTAAAATGTGGGGATTTAACTGGGAAAAGAAGCTGTAGTTGATCTAATCACCCTGAGTTCAACCTTGTTACTAGTTCTCAGTGGCAAAAAAAAATCTGGACCTGACAGTCTCTTTAATGTTCAGAGAAGACTTATTCTGCTGCCAAGACCAAAATTCCACAGTCTGTGTGCCATTTCTTTTCCATCTGCAGTATATAAATGAAAAGGAGAAGGAATTAGTTGAACAGGGACCCTGCTGGAGTCATCTCTGAAATATGCTAGTGTGTGACTTTAAACGTTGGCCTCATGTGGCCATTGTTAGTTGGGGATCTTTTCTCAGGAATGTTTACTGAAAAAACACATTTTAAACAAATAGGGAGGAATACTTGCCAAGTGGAAGCATTCTTACCCATATCTTGTGACTAATGCATCCAATCAAAGCAGTTCAATTTTCCAGTCTTGGATAATGAAACCAGATGCTCTTGAATAAACTACAGAATTATTGCAAAACAATTTTCCTGTTTAATTAAAATGATAAACATTCTCTATTAATACAAAATTTACCAACAAGAGAAGAGGTGGAATTTGGCTGCTGAATTATTTATAAAACTTTTGCTCAATTTCAGGTTGTAAAGTGATCATTTGTGATACTACTGTGTTATTTTAGAACCAACAGAAAAGATTTACTGAAGATAAAAGCGAAGCACAAATGGAACATCTGTCTTCCTACACTGCCTGACAATTTAACTGACAGACTTAGGTAACATATTGCATCCACATTGTTCAAATTATTTTTCAAATGCCAAATAGTAAACCTGAAAGAATTTTGTCTTTTAAAAAGAAACAACAATGAGAAATGTTGTGAGAATTTCTGAGATAAAAATAATTGTCGTGTTTTGTGTATAACTTTCTTAAGTATATCTAAGAAGATTAAATTTACCTAAATCTTTTTTTTTTTTTATACCATAATTTGGTCCTAGCAGTGTACATAATGTTTAATAAGCTTTCTTCTAAGTCCATTAATAGAGTTAAACAAATTCTTTCTGAGTTGATACACAATTCTAGAAGTTTGCTTGATTGTTTATGTGTGGTGTATCATATGTTAATAAACAGAAGTCATGTGTTTGTATTTTGTTGAATGTCAAATGCAGAGAGTTTAATTTCCTTTTAATATTATGCAACAGAAGAAGGGGAATATGAAATAGCCCATCCATTTCCAACTGGTCTAGTAGGTTTCCTGTTTATGGTTACTTTGATTAGTAAGAAAATATTTAACTGAATGAATAAGTCTTTCTTGCAGCCTATAGTCAAACTGTAAATATTTTAAAATCACATATAAATTTATTTGATAATGCTTTTACATACTTTGCTTTCATTCAATAGCTTGGTCAGTTTGGTAATTGATGGTGAAAGGGTATGAGGCTTTTAGATATGAATTGACACCTAAGATAAATGCTACTGTCTCTGTTTCCTGGTTGAATCACTATACCTCCTCAAGAGGTGGTCTTGAAAAAGGACTAAAATCATTTAAAGAATTACATATTGCAGTACATCACTTGTAGGTGTCTACAACAGAATATGCAGCCTTCTGTTTGACACATAACCTTCTTGTACCATCAACTCTTAATCCCTCTAGACAATTTTCTTCCACTTTTTATTCTCTTCAAATTTGTGCCCTGTTCTCCATCTGGCACCACAATTAATCCATATTGTTTAGCCCCAGTTCTTTACTCCCCTCCTTCCAAATCCTTGGGAATTGGGATTGAGAAAAAATGTCCCTTATTCTGTTTTATGCCAGTTTCTCCTAAAGATGCACAAATATGTCTGCTCCTCTCATACCTATCTAATGATCTTTATACCACTTCACTGAGTAACTGCTTTGCTGCAACCCTAGATGGAACCCTCCTTCCTAAAAAGAAACACTACCCCTTCCCATGGTATTTGTGCAGTTACCATGACGCATCCTTGTGACTCATCTTGGCTTGGTATTGCATAAAAGAAACAGAGTGAATTCCAGCAGGATTTGGATATGTAACATACCGGGCCTTATAGGACTGAGATGCTTCTGGCTAGACAAAGAAGAGAGGAGTTCCTCCCTTAGTACTAAGGAGGACCTACAAGGTAAAGTGAAAAAGGTTGAGTCTTAGATTTTAACTTAGATGTGGATATTCTGCCAAAGTCCCACTTTGGTACTGAGGATGGAAATTTGGGGATTAGTCAAGGTAAGTGATTAAAAAAGATTGTCTATTTCATTTTAAGCCAGTATGTTCTTCACACATTGCTGTTAATAAACATCAGACATGTAAGCACCACTAGCCCACAAATACTCATGTAACATTACTGTCCTCCAAATCTGTATGGAAGATGTGGTATGGTAGAGAAATGTTTAAATAACTGTAGAGGTCACTTCTTCTGTTCCTGGAGTCTTTGACCTACAGAGAAAGTTAGTCAAGAGGCAATGGAGAATTGCCAGCTGGACACTGGTCCAATTTTCATACAGCAGTCGACAGCCATCTTCAGACACACACAGGGATGGATATAAATCACATTGTTTATATTTGCCTGGAGATACCTGCTTTGGATTTGAAACACCTAAAAAAAATCTCTTGAGTACAAACAACTGTGAATCAGAACTGACATGTGAACCTTTCTGATTCATTATTTTTTGGAAATCATGCTTTTTATAGCATTCATAATTTATGTACAGATGGTTTAATCCAAATCAAGATGAAAGACTACTGTGCATTTTTTATTTTTATTTTTTCATTTTTATTTATTTATTTTTATTTTATTTTATTTTATTTTATTTTATTTTATTTTATTTTTTGTCTTAGAAACCAGTCATCTGCCTCACTAAGAGCCTCATTTTAATATTCGGGAGGTGGAAGATATGAAATCTGGAGTGATCTTTTACAACATCTGCAGCATTTCTGTGTGTAAAGAAAAGTCAGCTGAACATATCTGAACTTCATTTGAAAAATAAAAAGCATGCTTAAAAGGTCTGAGAAGTGCAGAGTCTGGTGGCAAAATTAAAAGACAGGCAGACTCAAAGAGATGCTATTCATTTAAGAAAACTAAAACAAGCTTACAGTCAGTTTGTGGTTACCCCAGAATATAGCACTCCATCTATCTCTCACTTCCTGTCATTAAGCGGTAGTGCTTTCCTCCCCCGCCCCCCCGCCCCCCCCATTCCAGTCATGCCATAGTTAAGTTCAGCAGCCATTTCCAGCTTGCAATTTTCTGGTAAGGAGTTAACAACATTGCTGACAAGGAACACTTGAAAATCAGGAAAATTTGTAACAAATTAAGGGAGTCAGTGCAGCCAGTGAAAATCATCCTTTCATTTTAAGATGCAGTCACTGATTTCTTGTGAAAGAGATGGTAGATATTGGTATGAAGTTCTTTCCTCAGAGTTAGGTAGCAGCAAAATCTCTCTTCTCTTACAGTTTCTCAGCCTCAGAACTGATGAGAAGGCCTTTTGAAAATCTGCAAAGTTCTTAAAAGGGTACCTGCACCTTACTAGGTAAGCTACTGGTGTTACTGGAAAATGATTCACAATGTATCACGATACAAATGGAAGCTGTAGCTTTGTAGCAACAAAGTTCATATTCTGGAAATGTCCTAAAGGATATGCTATGGGACAGGTTGCTTCATATGAATAGTGACAGTTTTCAAGATGATTGAAGGCAGAAGTGAATTTCACATGACCTAAAGTAATCAAATTAGCATCAGCAATGGAAGCAGCAGTGAAGAACAATGCAACGATTTGCACTTAGAGCAGAAAACAAACTGGCTTAGTAAACAAAATATAAAGCATGCTGGAAGAGTTGCAAGCTTACAGAAGATATTTCCGCTCTCTAAAATCTAGCTCAGTTTAGGTGAGCATGTATATTTTAACTGGCCTTGTGTCGGAAATGCCTCAAGATGGGGCATTCAGCCAAAAATGCAAAGCAGCCTGTCAATCATCTTCTTAAACCAAAGAGGTAGAGTCCTGAAGAGATTAGGAAAAGGAAAGAGGAGAGCACTCTCTTATCTTGGGGGAAGACATATATGCCTGAAAGGAAAGGAAGTAGAACCTTGCCAGGTAGTGACACAGATAAATAATTAGGCATCCAAGATGTGAAAGATGTGAAGACAGACTTCAGTTACATGGTTATGTATCAGTATACATGGAGCATACACATACATACACGCATATATACATATCATAGAATCATAAAATCATAAAATCATAAAATCATAAAATGGTTTAGGTTGGAAGGGACCTTAGGGACCATTTAATTCCATACCCCTGCCATGGGCAGGGACACCTCCCACCAGACCAGGTTGCTTGAAGCCCCATCCAGCCTGGCCTTGAACACCTCCAGGGATGGGGCATCCACAGCTTCTCTGGGCAGTGCCCTACCACCCTCACAGTAAAGATTTTCCTCCTTACATCTAATCTAAGTCTCCTCTCTTTTAGTTTAAAGACATTATGCCTTGTCCTATCACCACACTCCCTGACAAAGAGTCCCTCCCCAGCTTTTCTGTAGGCCCCCTTTAGGTACTGGAAGGCTGCTATAAGGTCTCCCCAAAGCCTTTTCTTCTCCAGGCTGAACAAACTCAACTCCCTCAGCCTGTCTTCATAGGAGAGGTGCTCCAGCCCCTTGACCATTTTTGTGGCCCTCTGGACTCATTCTAATACATTCATGTCCTTCTTGTTCTGGGGGGCCCAGAGCTGAACACAGTGCTCCAGGTGGGGGCTCACAAGAACAGAACAGAGGGGGAGAATCACCTCCCTCAACCTGCTGGCCACGCTTCTTTTGATATAGTCCAGGATATGGTTGGCTTTCTGGACATTGGTAGCTCATGTTGAGCTTCTCATCAACAAAAACCCCTGGTCCTTCTCCTCAGGGCTGCTCTCAATCTATTCTCCACCCAGCCTGTATCTGTGCTTGGAATTGCCCTGACCCAGATGCAGGACCTTGCCCTTGGCCTTGGTGAACCTCATGAGGTTTGTACAATCCCACCTCTCAAGCCCATCCAGGTCCCTCTGGATGTCATCCCTTCCCTCCAGCATGTCAGCTGCACCACACAGCTTGGTGTCATTGGCAAACTTGCTGAGGGTGCACTTGATCCCACTGTTCATGTCACCAACAAAGAGGTTAAACAGCTCTGGTTCCAGTACTGAACCCTGAGGAACACCACTCATTACTGATCTCCACCTGGACATTGAGCTGTTGACCATAACTCTTTGAGTGCGACCATCCAGCTAATTCCATACCCACAGAGTGGTCCATCCATCAAATCCATGTCTCTCCAATTTAGAGACAAGGATATCATGAAGGACAGCGTGAAATGCTTTGCACAAGTCCAGGTAGCTGATGTCAGTTGTTTTCCCTATCCACCAATGCTGTAACTCCATTGTTGAAAGCCACAAGATTTGTCAGGCACAATCTGCCTTTATTGAAGCCATGTTGGCTGTCACCAATCACCTCCTTATTTTCCATGTGGATTAGCATAGTTTCCAGGAGGATCTGCTGCATGATCTTGCCAGGCACAGAGATGAGACTGACTGGCCTGTAGAATATATGTGTATTTATATGTGTGTATATATATATATATATATATTTCCATGTATTATGGCTGTGCACGACAAGGCTGATCCTGGTCACAACTGTAACATAGACAAAAAAAAAAAAAACTAACTAAAATAAATGCTAAAATATAAAAATCAACATATATAATCCCCCCACCCCTCCCCCCAAATAATAATAATAAAAATCCAGACTCTTATGTAATCCTTGTGTCCTAGGATCTAATGTGAATCTGTTGGGCAAAAGGTTGCTCATAAGAATTAAAACTGAAACTGGGACAAACCTTCAAATTAGATTCTACCACACACTGAAGTCCTGGATGCACATAATACTGTTGTTGAAAAGGGTTAAGGAGTCTGAAGGATTTATATCTAGGCCAAAACAAATCAATACAAAATAGGTTCATCCTCAGAAGCCTGAGGTTAAATTAGAAAGTCTAGATAGGTCAACATCATTTCACCAGCATAATATTCCAAATGAACCTCCTCTGTCATTAATCCAGACAAAACTATCCACATCTGAAGGGGCTATATAAAAGCTAGTTATTAATGCTTCTGCATTAGATAAATTTATTTTATCTACAGACTTGCCAATGAAGTTATTTGGAAGATGATTGGGAAAAAGATATGTTTTAGACATTCACAAAGGTTTATATTGATGTAGTAAATTGTCAAACGAACCATTACCACCTTCCACCATCTTTTTGAAAGGTGATTTAGCAAGTGCTGATTGTATCTTCATCTCATGCAGAGGTAATTCTGATAAACTAAGGAGGGTACTTCAAGTACTTAAGTGTTGAGGCTTCATGTAAAACAAAACACATGCTAAAACTCCAAATGTGGATCTGGGTGGCAACAGAACAGGCAAAGAAGGAGTTTGTCTTTCAGAAGATATACAAAGAACAGTAAAAGAATTCAGATTTCTAGAACATAACACCTATAAGCCTGTGTGTATTTATTTAGCATTTGTCAACATTTTTTCTCCTGTTCTTTAGCGCCTTCATATCATTTACATTGATTGCCTACGGCAAGAGATATCCTGGTATTGAGAGAAAAACAAAAGTTTAGGAGCTTCCCAGGCCCTCCATACTACTTATTTATTTTGAGCAACAATTTTTCTGTAATGTAAGGGAAGGGACAATTCTGATCAGTAATGTGACAGGCACTGAGGAATAACCAACTGGCAGGATAGAATTACTGCTGGTTGGAGACAGAAAGTCTAACTGTTATCTTTGGACTTAAAAGTGCTTCAATAATTGCATGGGAAGTCTCTTTACCCTTTGACAGATCACAAACCACTTGTGGGTTTTGCGAGTGGAAGTCAGTCCCAGCCATTGCAGCTGTCTGGCTATGGCACTGGGCTTTGACTGTATCCTTCAAGAAGTTTGTTAGAGTGCCATCAGCAACCCCAGCTACCACAGCAATATGGGAATTGGGAGTGCCTATGTTATTTATGAAATATCTGAAGTAGATGCTGATGAATGTTTTCCAAATAAGGAAGGCTTCCTGAAGAAACCTTGAAGGTGGCCCTTCATTCTGAGGAAAGATCATGCTATCTCCTGGATTAGAGTACATAATCTAAAAATATTCCAAGTGGAATGAATTTGGGAGAATTAAGAACAAAGGACTGGAAGAAATACTGTGAGTGGACACATAGTGTAACACAACTGTCACTATATCCATCGAGAAATAAATAAAATCCCGATGAGAGTTATCTTTGCATAAATCCTTGGCTTGAGTCTGTATTTAGTGGCTAAACAGAGATGGTGTTGTGTGGTTGTAAATGGACACTGAGACATCACCATGGTTATTGGTGAAAAGCAGAAATAAATATTGTTTATGCACAGGTTAGCTCAAGGATACTGGCTCAACTTTTAAAATGACAAGTTTAAATTTATAGGCTTTCACACATATTGCCCTAGAGCAGCTGACCATCTATTACAGCCTGTGCAGAAGGGACAAAAGATGCAATTTATGGGAGGTTAGAATATTTGGCTGATATTTTTTTTTCTGAAATGCAGAAGATGGGAAGCAAGATTAAAAAGCAACAACATTTGTCCTTAATGCAGCCAGCATGGGCACTGTGATTCCACTAAGAACTGCAAAAAACAAAGCTGCAAGTATCATGCCAAAGACAGAACTGGGCTAAAAGGTCTTTTTTATACCAACATTTCCAGTCTCCAGCAGCAGATTTCAGCTATTATCTTAAATCGAATGTAAACGTTGTTATTTAGAAGTATACATCAGTGTCATAAATAAAAAAGTAGCTGGATGAATTTAAGTGCTCAGAATGGTGTTATCTGGGCTACTCAAAGTATTCCGAGTAAAGGTATTTTCCATCTCTTCTTTTTGTCTTGTTTATTTTGTAGGATTTTTTCTCCCCATCCTTGTTTGAAATAAAGTGACCAGGTCCAACATGAGCTACTGCAAATAGATAGTGACCCTTATGTTTCTAGCGCTGTTTTTCAAGCTGAGAGATCTGGTTTGCTCAAATAAGGCTGGGACAAGCATTAAGTCCCTGATGGTCCTAAACAAACCTTCAAGCCACTTGAGATTTTATGCATCATTAAGTACACTCCATTTTCCATTTATAAAGTATTGCTTGATCTTCTCATCCATGCTTTGTGGGAGAATAGAAATCACACATCTGTATGTGTGTGCATGCACATAACTTTCTTGCCTTTTCCTGAATGTGTAAGAGCTAGATCACAAATCCTCAAGGACCCTGGAGGTGACTGCATGCCTCACAGGAACCTCCAAGAGCCTGCTTAAATTCCATCTTCTCAGATCTGCTGGACAGAAGCACACAGGCAGCCACTGTTCTGGAGCTTTTTTGTTGTTATCCCACTGATTATAGGCCTGCATATACATTGGAAAGGAATTAAGAAGCTAGTGACGGGATAAGAAACTTCCTAGAAGAAAAAAAGGTGGGTGCTTAACTTTTGAGAAGAGGGGAGTGTAGAATAGATCAGTTTTAAAAATAAATACTGGTCTAGGTCTTTGAAGACTTTTAAAGATATTTATATATTTGTGTTCATTCTCTTCATTAATAAGACAAGTGAACACCAGAATATGTTGCTTTCATGGATCTGCTTGAATTTCTTCGGGTTGGACTTGATGATCCTTGTGGGTCCCTTCCAACTCAGGATATTCTGTGATTCTATGATTATTTTTCATTTTGTGTTCCTAGGACTTGAGCTGCTAATAAACTTCCCATGGGCAAGAAACCTGTAAGTTAACATTACTGCAAAAACAGTGAAGCTCTGCAGATAAGCATAGAGAGGTCTGTTTTCCTAAGCCATGGATTCCGTATCTGCTACATAGAAGAGCTTTCAGAAAGAAATTTGGCTCGTATGTGTGTATGTGTGTGCATGTTGTGTATGTGCAAGAGGGAGACATTGCTCTGCAAGCCCCCCCTTGCACTGCTGGCAGTATGACCGTAATGTCACTAGCCACTTGTTTGGCTGCAGTATGTGACCCACAGCCACCTCTGGACACATGCAGGATGTGCGTGGCAGCTGGAGGATACTCAGCCGTCAACTTCCAGGCTGATCTCTGGCAGCAGCAGCACATGGGCTTGCTGCTAGGTCTCTTACTGGCCTCTCACATGGCACGTTGCCCATTTCCTGAGGGTTGTCTGCAGCTGCCTAGCACAGGCTCAGGCTGGAGGCACCTCCCTTCTTTCTGGGTGATGAGATCCTTAGATTCCCTTTGGACTTGAAGAAAATTTCACCCTCAATTTCTGTGGTTGTTGTTGGAATAAAATAACCTACAGCCATTTATACAAATGGTTGGAGAGATGGAGCTGCTTTCCCATGTGCTCACTTATTTAGGTGCTGATTAGCACCTGTATAGACACCTCACAATATGTCCTTAATACTGACTGTCACTGAATTTCTAAGATTTCTTTTCTCTAGATCATAACATCTTTATTTAGTGGAGTTACTTATTTATTTATCCATATCAAACTTATGAAGCCAAGTCCTTGATGGATCGAAGGGGGCTCCAAATTTTTTTTATACCAGTGGTCCAGTGTAGTAAATAGAGGATGCCTGATGGAGGCTTCATCAGGCCCGGGCTGCATTCACATTATTCTTAAGGCATGACTGTATGAAACTGAAAGTACTAAAGCAGTTCACATTAACCCACTGTCCACTCAAGTCAACAGAAAACATTAAACCAAGTCCATTTTGGATCAGGCCTCAAATGCAAGGGATTGTGACTCTTACTCTTCTTTGAGTTCCCCACTTTAGAGGCTTTTAACATCTGGCTGACCTGATGTTCATGTAATAAGCCACTAAGATGATTACCTTCCTCGTCTAACAGTCTCTGTGGTTTATGTTTAAAGAGCTCTAGAAACAACAGCATTGATTTTTATTTTTATTTTTACTTTTTTTTAACTACCCACTGCTTAGCAATGTCTCAGAAAGCTTTCAATTGAAAATGGAGAGGCATAAGGAACTTTTATGTCCCTGTTTAAATACATTCAGACATTTTTCCCTTAAAAACTGGTTAGACAAGCCAAAGTAAACTAAAGCACCAAAGCAAAGGACAAGTTTCTTATTACTGTTTTTTCCCATGAAGTTATTTATTCATGATATCTTCAGCAGGAAAAATAATTTAGAAATGTCTTCTCTCCTAGCTTTGTTACAAACATCATGGATAACACCGTAGCCTTTCATTAACAGAAAGCTGTCCTTTCAGCTTTTTGCTCTGCTCATTTTTTTGCTGTATGCTAAAACCTGTCTGTAAGACCCCCTCTGGGACCGGGAAAAAAGTATCCTTTGTAGGCAGGTGGTCTTTCCTGGAGCATTTTCTGATTAGAAACACATGTTCATGAGTGTGTGGAGGCTTCCGTAATGGCAGAGTAAAACAGAGGCCAAGGAACTGGTTGTGCTGCATAAGCAAATGCAGTTGAAGTAGATCAAGTTTGTACTAGGGCTACTTTGCACCCATCAGTATGTTTATTTTTAATATGATCTGTTGCAGTTCTCTGCTAAATACTGCAAGCTGTATTGAGTGTTGATGTTTTCTGAACTGGCCAAAGTGCATCCCGTCACCCTGAAACACCCTGAAACAGGGCTGTTGTTCTGGGGGCTGGGTGGGGACTTCCATGGTGTGTGTCAGCAAGGTGGACAGGTGCTCCAGGAGCTAATGCTTTTCTCTTTGGTTTCCTAAATCTCAGTGGCTAACTCAGTGTGGTTGTCCCATATGCATGTATACTTTCTTCAGCAGGAAACACATTTTCTTGGAGAGGACAAAGCTTCCTTATAATAACAAATGAGTAGGAACAGATTTAAGAAAGCTCCTCCTCAGCGAACAGGGCAACCCCTTCAATGCCAAGATTGTCTCAAAGCACCACGGTGCAGGGTGGTGTTGAAGGAGACCTGTCAACAGCATCACACACCAGGGGAACATGAGAAGGGGCAGATGAGCCTGTGTCTCTTCCTGCACTGATACTGCTGTCACCTGCTGCTCTTCATCACCTTCATACTCTGAACAGCCTCTTCCTCTTGCTCACAGCCATCATCACCAGTACAGCACTTACTAAGTGTGGCTAAGAGAAGCTGGAAGGAGCTGTAAGTAGTGGGGAGAGAGAACACCATTGAAGTGGCCAGAGACAGCTGTGAGGAGCAGGTGGAAAACACTCAAGGGCTAAAGGGTGGTGAGTGGAAGTAGGCAGTAATGAAGAGCATGCTGTAGAGGGATTGCAGTCTACAGCTCTAAAGTCTGCACTGAAACAATGTGAGTTCTTGGCACTTCTCTCCTATTCAGACTTACTTACTTCAACACTCAGGTTAAAACATCTGAGTAGTTCCAGTCCTCCAGTGCCTTCTCTCTATTTCCTCTGTGTGTTACAGACACAAGCTTTCCTGTAGCTCATCAGGAAAGGATCTGAGATCACCCTCACCCCCTGTTGCTTAGAAAATTGGGGGACATTCCCTGAGAAGTCAGGGAGACACGTGGATATGTAAAACATTGGAGGGATGCATTCAGAAGGCATTTGCTGTTAATACTGTGGCCTCCATCCATATTGATGTAATGGCGGTCAAATACAGGAGCCAAAAACTCAGCTAAAGACAGAGAACTTCATAGCTCTGTGCTTTGTGTTGCTGCAGTGCTGACTATGAGATGTAGAGACCTTGAAGGACTGCTCTCTTACCACCTGACAATGTTTCTCAGGGCCATTTAGAAAATAAAAGTCAGTGGAACCTCCTGTATTTTGGCTGTGGACCCTATTATCCTGGGTGTCATGTCTGGGAGACGTGAGTTATTTTTTCTCTTACCCCAGCTGAGGAGTCCTCTTTGGCAGATGAACTGTTAATTGTCACTAATGTGCCAATATCTATCTTATCTCCATTACCAGGACTGCACAGAGTACATAGTTCAGGAGAGAAAATGTATCCCAATGTCAAAGACATAAATTTTGAGTGACCAATAATCTAATATAAATAAACCAAATAATCATAATAAAACATCGCGTATGCTATTCATGCAAGTGACATATTCATTAAGTTCACATGAGGATAAGGTGCTTTGTTGTAGTCAGTAGCAAAACTCCCATTTACTTCAGTGGGAACAGAGTAAAACTCCTTGCATGCTCCATCAGACAGTTACAGACATTTATTATTAAAGTTCACATGCAGCTGGGATGATGACACATTTTTGTTGCATTGCCTGGAATAAAGTAATAATAAGCTAAGAAAATTTGACTTTGGATTCTCAAATCAAACGGGCTTTTTCATTTTGTTTTGTTATGTGTTTGCAGGGTGTACTCACTGATAAAGAGATTAGTTTCCATTCCATCACACAGCAAACTATAATAAAAGATTGACAGACTCTTGGTGAGTCATGAAATTTCAGTGGAGCTGACCTCCATGTTGAGGAACATAAAATGTTCCTCATAAAACAGCACAAGCTTTAATAGCACCTGCTAAAATCAAACTTACAGTTACACAAAGAATCCAATGGAACGCATTTAAGAATGTGCCAGATTTTACATGGCTGGTTTCACTCTGAAGAAAAGGTTTAAAAATCTCTTGCAACACAATCTATTTATTTAAGGGCAGTCTGGAGAAGGTATTTAGGCATTTAATGATGCAAATAGATGCTCTGGTGAGATTTTGTAAAATGCACAGCTATCCTAACGGAGGATACTGAAAACCTACTTTAACCACTTTCCTTCAAAGTTTGGAAAAACGGTCCTGGCTTTCTGAGTATCTCTGGCAATTGTGAGGCCAAACCACCTTTCCAAGCCAAACAGCATCTTTTGTGGAAAGCTAGCGGCCACCTTAGTGCTGGAAAGGATTTACTAACATAAACAGTAACTTGGAGATATTTCCAGTAAATGAAAAAGCAGATATGTCAGCTTGACTTTCACATGATATATCTACACTACATTATGTATTTACTTATTTGAAACACTGTTTTGTTGTTGTTGTTTTGGTTTATACACATACAGTTATTCACATTATTCTTCAGTGAAGATACATACATCACACATAGTAAGAAAAGGCATGCTCAAAAATTGCAGTGATTGCAAATTTTGTGTTTCAAAGATGCGGTTAATTACTCGAACACAGGAATTAAGCTGAAACAGGAAAATCCAGTCTGCATTTGCAGGCATTTTCTTTAATCATGTGATATTTTGCATTTATTGCAAAGAATCAAGCAACAGCTTGTGTAGCTTCACTGGACCCCACAAACTTTTCTGGATCTAGATGTTAATTTGTACTATCAAAAAAGCAGGTGTTTAATTTGCAAACACTAAACAGATGGTTTATGCATTTATAAACACAGACCTCCTGCAAGAGGTGCATGGAGACTGAGGTTTGGTTTGTATGCATCCCATAATTTATTCCCTTGCATCAAGGAAAATATAAACAGGATCTTCTCCCACCACGATCACCATCACTGCCAGATACAGACAGTTTTGGATCGTGTTTCTGGATAATCTTTAAATTCCATCTGCCTGCATGAGGACTTCCTGACCTGCAGGGTGAATTTTATTAACACTGAGTTCTTATGAAAACAACAACCAAAAACAACCCACCCCAAAGCAAAACACAAATGCCTCCCTGTCTGCAAGACAGGTGGAATTGTAAGTATACGAGTTTAGCATAATGAAGATGTTAAAATGCACCTAGCAAATAAGAAATAATGCTGTACCTACAGGTAGGAGCTGAGCATCATTTTCCAATTTCCCTAAATTAGAAAGCCTTGCTGTAAGCATTATTACAATAACATTATAATTAACAACAGTTAATATGACAACAATGAGGGCAGTAAACAATTAATGTTCCTGAGAGCCCTCTGAGGCAAATAGGTGAGTTTTTCATGAGAAAACTTACCCAGGAGAAAAGGCTCTCCCTCCCTGAAGATCCGATTAGCACCATCCTCTGCAGCATGTAACACATGGCACATGAGTGTGGGTGGCTGTTCTTCTATGCAACTCTCTACTCTATCATCATCGTGGCTGCCTCTGGGCCCTAGCATTATCTTAAAGATGAAAATTGGGCATTTTTGCTTGCACAAAGCTAGAAAGAGACAGAATCAGAATCCAGATGAGATCTCACCAGTCATTCCCAATTTTAAGTCTGTCACAGGAGACACATTGTGGGCACCAGGACAAGGTCCACGGAATTCAATATAGAGCTTCCTTCTAGTTATAATAAACCTTGAATTAAGACTTATCATGGTTTAAGAATGAGCTTATTTAGTGGCAGAGATCCAAATAAACCAAAGCCTTTGACTTCAACATCTTGTCCATTGGACTGCCCAGGAGACTTCAGTTTCTATCAAACCACATTCCAGGTAAAAGACATTTGGCCTAGAAATGAAATGTGACAACTACCCTCTGTAGTGAAAGATAAGCAATGACAGCAGTTAATGTATCCAACATACAGAATACTTTAACAACAACTGGTACCTATGCTCTCAAATGTGAGCAAGGGTATATATAGCTTAGTCCAGTACTTTATTGTTTTAATTAGTATTTTGTTTGTATTTAAAAAGACATAAAACAAATTAACAGGTAACTAGTATATAAAGTTAATTAGGAATGATATTGCTTGCTTCTTAATAAATGGCCTTCTCTATTTCCTGTACCTACTTAAAATACTAAAAAACATCAAAATCTGATTACACCAGGGTCTGGTAACACTGTAATGAGAAAAATATTAAAACATGGCAGAAAAAGGAAGCTCCTGTAGTAAGTTTGCTACCATGACAGTGAACAACAGAATCATAGAATAATCTGTTCTGTCTGCAGGGGCTGTCTGGAGGGCATCTGTTCCCACCCCTTGCTCAGAGCAGGGCTAGCTTTGAAGTTGCTTTGGCTTGCTCAGTGCTTTGGCCAGCCGAGTGTGGAGGACCTCCAAGGATGGAGATTCCACCCTGTCCCTGGACACCTGTTCCAACAATGCATACATGTTTCCTTGTAAACACAGTAAGCTCACAAGTGAACGTAATTTCAGTGAAAACTCTTCAAAAACAGTTGGAAGCTCAGAAATAAAGCTAACACTGCTAATATTAGTGATTTCTTATGGTGATGGAAAAGCCTTTAAACACTGCCAGTGGTATGACTCAGTAGAAAAGAAAAAAAAATCCCATATTCAGGATTTCACTGCTGATGTGACTAGAGGTTGCTGCAGCTGGAAAATCAACCATCTGCTTCCTCCCCTCCTCCTTCTCCCTTAGAAAGTGCAGCAGTTCGAATTTAGTTGGAAATGGTTAGTGGTTTGTTGGGTCTTTCAAAGGAAGAACCTGTGCCAGTTTTTAACTGTCTTAGGCTTTACTATAAATGGCCCAATTTGCCCATTTACAAAAACAAACAAACAAACAAAAACAAACAACAAAAAGCTACTGAGCACTCACAGATCACAATGATTTGGGAGAGGCAGATACTCAGCACATTCAAAAGTCTGGCATTACTTTTACTTGAATGACTTCACCCAAATTCATCAGGTTAGCTTCAAAACACAACAGATAGAAATTGCATCTCAAAGGTGTGGGATTTTTTTCTCTCAGTAGGGGATAAAATAATATTTGGAAAAGTATTTCTGGTTGTAGTGACCCAAGGATTATTACTCAGTGTAATAATAAATCAGAAGGTGAAGTGTTCTTCAGAACAGGAGGATGAAAGAGTCTAAGTCTTTAGATGCCATGGTGGAAGCATGCAGATGTTTTCTTTATTCAACCAATTCATGATTAACAGCAAGTAGTGTTGTAACACTGCAGCAAAAGATTTTCAGGAATGCCTAGATATAATAATAATATTTTTTTTTTTTAAATAAATCATCAGATCAATATACAGCAACAAATATATGATCTATACAGAGATGTGATGATTTTGTTACATTTGACGTACATATTGTAGCATACACTCTTTGTCGTTCCAGAAGAGTGGGTTGAAACTCAACCTACATCTTTTGTTGAAATCACTAACCACAAAAACAAAGACAGAAGTACTCTTAGTCATTATACTATAGCAAATGGTAAAGTAATGATTTCTGGGGAATGTTTATTCCAAATATTTTGGAAAACATATAAGTATAAAAATATAAAAAATATAAATACAAATATAAATATTTGTAAAAATTATATAAATTGGTGAAAATGTTCAATTTAAGTCTGATAGTGCAAATGCACTGACAGACAAGGTATTAATCTTGAAATATGCAGAACATGGAAATATATGGATGTATAATGAAAGTATGAAAAACAAATCTGAATCACAGCTAACAGTAAAATACTGTAAAATATAGAAAGTCCAGTAAAAACTGTGGTTATGCTTCTAATTTGTACATGAAAATGTATTTCTCATCTTCACTCTTTCCTTGATTTGACTATAAAGGGAAACTGAAGTGAATAAATGCTTATCCACAGAAATTGTAGACCACAGAAAACAAATATTTTCCTTGAAAGCTCTTTGGTGGCCATGTGGAAACTTATTCCTATTTGCAGGGTGGAAAAGTGAGAAAGAAACCTTGGCTTGTGGGTATGAAGACATTTTTGAAGGATTTTTAAAAAATAGCTCCTCCTTTCTAATGTTGTCACTTCTTTAAAGTATGTCCACATTTCTCTTTTCAGCTTATGTCTGTGAACTATGAGAAGCTGACAATTAAGATATCCAAAATAAGGCACATTTGAACCTCCTGCTCCAACTCTGAATGTTGTTATTAACTTTGTACTTGGCTTCTGTCTCTTTAAAAAAAAATAATCACATACTTGAAGTCTCCTTCTAGTTATGTAAACTTGTCTGTGGGTGAGGACACAGGGCAATACAAAATTTCAAACAACTTAATAAGAACAAAACATTTACAGAATATAAAACATCGTCGCTTTTTGACTCCATAAATAAAAAAAATAAAAATTTCAAATGTCAAAATTCAAACATTAAACAAAAATCTGTGTAAACTGGCATTATAATTCATACATTAGTATTATCTAACTACCGTGGATCATAACTTTATGCTTGTTGTCTGAAGTACAGCAATAGTACTGAAATATAGGAGTGTCAATTTTATTCTTGAAAACTGTTGCATTCTTGCTCATGAATTCCAGAAGAAGTACAGCCTTACCTGACACTGATGTGCTTGCTAAATGGGGGAGTGGTGCCTGTAAGTTTTTATGCGTGCTGCCTCATAGTCTATATCTGACCATTTACTTCATTAAATAAAAAGCTAATAATCTAAGGGAGGGGGCTGTAACCAAGACACTTCTCTCTGTCAGCAGCATCCTCCTGGGGGCCTCCAGCCCCGGGAAGATCCTCCAGAGCTGCCCCTATCCTGGCCTGACACCAGCCTGCTGGCTGGCAAGGAGTCTCTGACAGGGCACGCCACTTTCCTCAGGCTGCTTGTGAGCTCTCCATCGCTGGGGGAAGTGGGGCACACAACCTGCCTGAGCAGCCCAACCACGGGAGGGCAAAACAACATTACACTGTTTTTACATTATCCTTCCTCCTAATATTTCAGGGAGATGGAGACCAGCCCCTGTTCAGCTCTCCCTGTGCAGTCTGCAGTACTGCTCTTTGGATTGCTTGCTGCATAGGAACAGGGAAGAGGGCAGTGGCATTTCAAACCTTGTCAGTGTATTGGTCACGCAAAGCAGCAGAAACTGCTTTCATTGTACCTTGTTTTCTAAATCCGTGATCAGAAATAATTCCCGAAAGGAAAATAAATAAATAAACAAAAAGATGCAGAACTTCTTTTTCCTCCTGGGTGGAGAAAGGGTGGGACTGGGATGAGATCAGCCCCTGAGGATGCGGCTCCAAAATATGCACGTCCCACCTTGTTCTCTGGATGTTGTTAAATGCCTGCACTCCCTCCGCACCTGAAACTTTGAACTGCAGCATGTTACAATCTCCTCATTAATACAAAAAAAGGTCTGTGCCACTCCACTTTTCCACCTGCATGCCTCACTTGAAATGGCAGCATAGTGATGATTAATCTGAGCAGAGTGTATTTTAAAGTGGCTGATATGTTCTCTAATGATAGGCCAAACATCTACTTTTTATCATGTATCTGTATCTATCTGCAGCTCATTTAAATTCTCATGTACAATGCTTTCTTTACTAGGAAATATATTCTTATCTCTTTTATCGCTGTGTAAATATCTTGCCTTTGTGCCAAGTTACGTCTAATAGCTCACAGCAAATCTTTACCTCACCTATGCTGTGGTAAAATCTTCCTTTCTAATAAAATAAAAAAATAATAGCATGTTTGTCTTCAAATTTATTTTAACAGGGATAACATCCAAGGCAGAGCTAGTTACATAGCTCTCCAAAATGCAAGTCTATAAATTAACCATAGTTTAGCCCGGCTTTGTTTGTACTGTTTCCAAGCCATTACTACTATTTTTATTCCAATAGGTGGTGCTGTGTTGAAACCTAAATAATTTTCAAAATTTATGCTGATCTATATGTCTTCATTGAAGATATTACGAAATTATTATTCCAACAAATTCTTACATGTTATCTGAAGGAAATGTTCCTATTTTCAATAATAATAAAAATACCCATTATTAGAGGACAGTTGTAGGCAGCTCAATGTTTTTTTTTTTCTGTTTCTTTTTTCTTTTTCTTTTTGTTTTCTTTCATTTTTCCCAGCAGTTGTTGTAATCGTGTTTTTAATACCAAGCAGCACAAACTCCCAGGACTGGAACATTCTGTGTCAATGAAGCCTATCCCTTGTTATTGCTTGTGGCTTTGTCATGCAATCCTTGCACAAATTTATAACGACTAATCTTAAAACAAGTTGTTCCAAAAACCTAGTCCTGCAAGGATAAGAAATCTTAATCTCCATCCTAAATTGATTCATGGCTAGTTTTTCTCTCAATAGTGTTTATTAAAAAATGCCTAGGCTTTAGGTTTGCTAGACCAAACAATGCAAAATTCTTTAAATCTTTTTTTTTTTTTTTTCCCTATTCTCAGCAGTCTTTGATTAACCCTTCAGTGTGCTGGCTCTCATTGAAGCTCATCTTTCTTAAACACAGAATTGAGCACCATTTCATACTACGCCAGTAGCCTATGAAGGAATTGTGCAAGGGAATGGCCTTGCATGTCTTAATATCACATTTCTTTTTTTTTTTTTTTTTTTTTTATGGATGCATCATTCTGCAAGTCCGTTGTCATCCTGCCATCAACCTGTAGACACAGAACTTTTCATCTCGTTGCTTGTTTCCAGTCAATGAGCTCCTCAATTACAGGACAAGTATGTGATGGTGGCTTCCCACACTTGCTCTGTCAAACCTTTACGTCAAGTCTACAAGTTCTTCCTGTTTGCTTCTGGTGTTTCCTAAATTAGCGTCCTTAGTAGATTTCATCAGAAAGTTTCATCAGCACACTTCTTCGTATTCTGTCAGGGACAAAAAGATATTAATCCCTGCTCCCAATTCCAAAATAAAGATAATTCCAGCTGTAATTCTTGCAATAGAATACTTTTTTTTTTTTTTTTTTCAGATCAAGTTCCCCATACATATTATTCATCGTTGTGTCCCTTTTAGCAATTATTCAATTATTACTCTTCAAAACTAAAATGCTCTTGACTTAATTAAACTGTATGTTAAAGGTGAAGTAGAAAGATAGAAGAGAGGGCCACAAAGCTCTTAGCAGGATGCTTTTCAGGCTACATTTCTAAATGTAATTTAGAAAACAAAACAAAACAAAACAAAACACAAACACCTTACCAACGTATAGACTGGATCTGTTTTTCCTGGAAGTTCATGAAGGTTTTGCCATTGATTTTGATTGTACATTAGGTGCTGTCTCCAAGGAAGTAAACAACAATGCCCAAATAACTGTTATGGAAACAGGATAGACTTCGGTGATCACAGTTTCAAATTTACTTTGGCATCTAAAAATATATCAAAGTTTAATGATATTTCCTATGCAGTTATGAACACAGAGGACATTAGATGCTTAACTTCTCTTGATTTAAATTAAAAAAAAAAAAAAAGAAAAATCATTTGGTACCTATTTGCATTTCAAGGAAAATAGGTACACTCCTGTTCCCCCTCCCCCCCAGCTTTTGAAAAACAGATCTGAAGAACCTATCTTGTGCAATTAGGTAATGAAATACATCTCCAGACTTGGTAGGAGATTTATGTACAGGATCAAATCCATGCTTTTCTTTCTTTTGATCCATGTTTTAATAATTTTTGTAGTTTACATTGACATCAACATTTCCAAACGTAACTGCTTTGGCTTAAAACCCATGTCCATTTTTATTTTTTGAATTTTCAGTTACTGAGAACTGCTTGTGTTCCTCTGAAAAAAACAGATTTTTTGTATTAAGCCTAAAAGTGGCCAGTGGCTTTGGAAGTTAAAAGATCTGGATAGCTCAAAATATACTTCGTTTTTGAACTACTGAAACTGTATCTAAAAATAAATAAATAAATAAATAAAAATGGTGACAAGCAAGTTGCTCTGAACTATCCTAATACAAGTTCCTATTTATGGACCAAAATTTCATTTGAAGATGCTGCCTTACTAAATACCATGTGCCATCATCATTTAGTGTCTCTGACCTAGTTTATGGTGCCTAGTTTATGGTGCCAAAACAGCTGCTCTGCTGTTTTGTCTTTGTTTCTGCAAAAACATAACATTTTCTCTTCCACAAGATATTGGAGTTACTTCGTTGTTAGCACAGTTTGGACTCTCCTGAAATTTTCAATATAGGAAAAAAGACATACCGGTAGTTCTAGTAGGAACAGAAGAGCATTTAAAGTTTCTTGGCAAAGCAAAAAATATAAAATTATGATTTAATGGAAAAATACTAACTTTGGATATGTGAACAGTGAATATATACTAAGAAATCTGAGGGCTTCAGTGCATTACTCCTGACTGATGTAAAGATGGGAAATTAAATAGGTCTAGAGGCTTTCAGTCTCACTTCTATCCATTCACAACGAATGACCCAAAGGCCTTTCCTCTTTGTGCATGCTGCATAGGTGGATTGCTGCAGCACTGCATGGATTGTCACTGACTCTGGAGAAGGACTTAGGGAACATTTTCCTCACCTGTTCCAGGAGCGGAAAGATGCCAAGAGCACTGGCAGGAAGGGGAGTGCATTGATGGGCAAGGCTGAGAGAGCTTTCACATTCAACTGTACAGGTTTTCCACTCTGAAAGGTTCTTGGGTACCCAAATCTTCTAAAAAAATTCAAAATTAGTTTCTTAAATATCTTTAGTTTCTCAATCAGTATCTCTGGGAACATCTGCTAGATTTCTAGACATCTGAGAATTTGTTCCTGCCAACAGCACACAAAGTACCACAGTTTGGTCGTTTCCACTACTACAATCTAACACATCTGGATCTTTAGTCTCAAGGACAAAAGCTGGCTAAAACACAAAAATTTGAATGACAGGAAAAATTATTTTTTTATTTTTTTTTCATTTGGTTTTGATCTGAGCTCACCAAAAGCTAACATAAAGAAAGAAAAAAAAAAAAAAAAAAAAAAAAAAAAAAGGTTTCTCACTGCTAGCTGATTTTCATAGAACAAAAGCAGGAAGCTCCTAAGGGTCTGCAAGCTGAGGCAGAACAGTTCCTCACCCAACTGTGGATGTTGTCATTTGCAATGCACATTAGGTTTCCAGCATGTAACACTGCCTGGTCCTACCCTGGTTGCATCATTTCTGGTGTAGGGAAGGGGAAGGAGACTTCACTAACCACCATTCCAGAAGAAAGTTGTCAGCATTCCCAAATGTGTTTATGAGCATTATTAGTATTAACTTTAATGAATCACTAACCAGAACTGTGTGAGCAAAAGGGTGAGGCTTCAAGAGATCCTGGCAGTCAGATGAATCAGAAGTTGGCTTCACATGGGCTTTCTGCTTCCACAGACATGAAAGATACAGCAGTGCAATCGTTCCTCCACAGTCCTTTGGACTAGTTTGATTCTGTATGCTGAAAACCCCTAAATCAGGACTGAGTTCTGGCAGATGCCCAAACAGAGGTAAACAGCATTCCTAGATTAGTCTGTGCATAAGCAGACGAAACCACTATCAACTTTCCTTTGTGCTTGCATATCCATGCTGCTTTGTATCCTTTCTCACAGTCTTTGCAGCTCATGAAGGGTGGCACAAACTAGCTGGAATAACTGGAATGGATAAATACCATCCAGCTTGCTAGGACAAGTACAAGCTCATGCCTCCCAAGAAGGGCTGCAGGGAGCTGGAATGCAGAGCTTCCTTCCAGATATGAAAAGAGCATTTCCAGAGACAAAATCCACAGAGACCCTCAAATATTAATAAATAACACATTTAAGATAATTGTGGTCAGATTTTTTAATTTTAACAATATGGTCTGTTTTATCTGCTCAGAGAAAAGAAAGAAATAAAATGAAATGACGGTCTGAACTTTATTTTCACTTGAAAATTCTTTAGACTTCTTGTGTATTACATAGATCTCAGATAATGCCATCAATGCTTTGCTCTAATAAGGTATTAGTTAATGGATGTTAATGACAACTTTCTGACATGTTTTTCTGATTTATCAGACATACATGCATGTTTTAGCATTACTGAGCATTTCTTCTGGTTTTGCTTCTCCTTCCCCCCCCAAGTGGTTGATCTATAAATTTTTTTTAACAATATCCTTGTGTAAAGTTCTCCTATACTGTTTATTCATCTACAGCTAGCTTTAATTAAGGTAGCTTGAATACAGGAAGCAATTGACTGCTAGCAGAAAAAGCAGCTCCATTCATATTAACCTACCATGTCATGGCGGGGGGGGGGGGGGGGGGGGGAGCAAAAGTATAATTTTCCCCTAACATCCTTCATTTATCAGCTGAAACTAAGAAATAGACATCACAGAAACCTACATATTTGGAATATTCCTACAGTTATGTGGTGCAGGATCTGAGATTAATTGGGATTTAAGCAATGCCTCGGCCATTTACTTTTCCTCTGCAGAGGGTGAATTTAGCTTGCATGAAATATAAGAAAGATTAAGCATAGTGAGTGGTATAATAATGATTTGCTGGCAATGCTGGCAACTGTTTGTGGTTTTTAGTGCCACTTTCGCAGTTTAATCAAAAAATCAACAAGAAAAAAAAATTTCCTGCCACTGCCATGTGTAGTATTTGTATTTTTGCATCTCTGTGATAAATCAGTTACAAGAAACAACAATTTAGCAGACAAGTACAGACAAAGAGCTTAAAGTGATAGTGACAATGTTTAAATAAGCCGTTTTCATTTAATAAGATAATCATCAGTTTTCTGTTATAGTCATTGTGACATGCACTAAACAAAAGCTAAAAACACAGGTTAAAAGTCCTTGAGAAAAAAAGTATTCTCTTCAGTTTAATGAAAGAACTTATATTAAGGTTTCTAACTGCCTTATTTTTTTCTTTATAAAAAATAAACAAGAAATTAAACAGAAAGCCCCGAAGTCAATTTATAAATGCATATTATTCAAAATTAAGGGACTGTTATTTACTTGGGCCTGACAAATTTTGAGTATTTGAATAAATGTGATTTAAAAAGTCACATTTTGTAAACCTTCATGTCAAAGAGGGAACTGGTTGGAGATTTTTTAACACAAATGTTTCTTGACAGAAACTGAATATTTGTGTTTGGAAAAGAATTAATTATGCTGCAGGTGAAGTCACTTGATTTCACCATGGGCTCCCTTGAGGAAGTTACGTTGATGTAGTTGTAGTGGTTTATTATGCTGCTATAATTCTGTTGGTTTATTTGTCTACACAGGCAAACAGTAAGGAAAAGTAATACTCTGAAACTGCTTTAAAATTAATTCAAAGATGAATGACTAAGGACCTGAGCCATGGGACTTACGGCACATAGTACATTAAACAAGCAAGACCTGGGCCTGAAACCTGGAGAATATTTTAAAGTATCCTGCTTCTGGATCCTCATGTATCTGTTTTTTTTTATGTTCCTAACAGCCAAGTGGATTTGTGGATTTCTTTCAAATGCTGACTGCTCACGACAGACTGAGTTGTAAAAGGACTTGCTGTAAATCACATCAGACCCTCTTGCCATCATCAGCTATTTAAATCTTAGGTACCTCTGGGAAAACTTTGTTTAAATAGCCTGTAGCTTATGGAAAACTGAGCTTTGCCAGTAGAATGGGAGCCTGTCATTTGAAGCAAAACAAGAGAAAAAAAAAGAGAGAAAAAAAGAAAAAAGCCCAGCAGTGCTGAACATTATCTCCTCCTGTACTGAGACCAGACACATCAAAGTTGACATGCCTCCCCTCAATGATCCCCATTTCCCATACATACTGTATGATATGTCCAGCCAGAGGTGCACAGAGAACTGTATGAGGAAGATATCTTTGGGCCATAACCCTGGCAGGCCACTGCCCTCCATGATGAAATCCTGTCTCGCAGACAGGACTAGAGCAGGGTCTCCTCAGGCAAGATGGGTCTCCTCAGGCCACTTTGGGGACAGTGGTGATAAATTAGCCATGAGGGAGACGTGGGAAGCTCCTGGGAATCAGCACCAATGACTAGAGACCTCCTGAGGCGGGTGGCTGTTCACATGCAGCTGCGGAGCTAGAAGTGAGGAGAAAATGGAGACCTTCTCTCGGAATGAATCGGAAGGATGTCCTGCTGCAGGAATGGCTGGCCTGGCTGCAGCTCTGCACCCATGCCACAACGGGAAGCACCAGCAGTGGGAGGCACTGCCACTTGTAATTCCCAAGCCAGCACATCCAGCTCGCTCTGAGCCCTGAGGAACCCTGTCACATCCCTCTCAGGGACAAGCACATGACTGAAAGCAAGGCGGGACTGCTCAGATGGAAGTTTCCTTGTGTTCCTTCTCTAAGAGTGGAGACCAGTATACATCCTACAGGTTACTAAGCAGCATTGGATTTATACCACAGTGGGGACTGGAATTTGTCCTCAGTGACCTAAGGGAGAGCAAAAAGCCCCATTTCGTAACTGCATCAAGCGATCTTTTTCCTATTTTTTTCCCATTTTTTTGGCAGATAATATGACAGAGTATTTTCATTCAAAAAGTTCAAAATGTTTGTGCTCCTATGGCAGGAAGGGTTTGAACAGCTCTAATTACAAGAAGAATCATTCCAAAGCTTATGGCTAGAGTGCAGGGAAAGGTTATTGAGAACAAATCCATTTCTCAAACTGGAATTTTGCATATTTATAATCGTGGATTAACTCAAGATCCTGTAATTGAAATTAATATTGAAAAATCAATTGAAGAGAGTACATAGAGCTCTACTGCTTTCAAACACTGCAGTTGAAATAAAGATCCACATGTACAAGATTGTATGAATGATTTTTTAAATAACTTTTACAGCTGAGCACTTTCAATATGCTAGTGCTACAGACTGGTATATGAATATAAAACACATTGGAGACTCTACTACTGCATGTAAATTCATAATTAAGTACAGTAAGTGTTGCAGCTCTAGAACAGGGTGCTCTTTTTTCTGCTGGAAGGTCAGATGAATCATAGGAGTAATGGCTTCATTGTTTGTGGTTTGAACTTTTAGAGTCAAATCCGGTACCACTGAGATCAGAAGAAGCTTTGTGCATGTCTTTAGGAGAATAAAACATCTGAAAGATTTTTTTTAAAAGATATCTGCAATCCTTATTTGCTCTCCAATATGTTATAGGGTGATTTATTTTTTTTTTTAAATTTTATTTTTAAGTTACAACGCTTTCACAAAAACAGTGGCCAGCAAAGAGGAATACGATTCTATTCTTCTTATGCATCTTTCCTGCAGATTGTAAAAGTTTGGTTTTGTTTTCCCTACGTGCCTCGGCACTTCTGGCTCCATCTGGAATCGGACATCAAAGCAGAACAAGCCCACAAGCAAGCTAGCATTTCTTTCTTGAACTGAACCAGGAAGCACTGGAAGGCTTACAAAGGCGCATGCCGTCCCAGGCCTGCCTCCAGAGCTCCACAGAAATTCATCACTTCAACTTACTTCCAGGGGCGTTAGATCACGTTTTTAAGGACTGATGGTTAGAAATGCTGCATGAACCTACCTGGACAGCTTATTGCCTTGTTTTACACTTCATTGTAATATGTGTGTCTTAGAAGGGAGGGCCTCTTTTCAAGCACGGTATTATAGTAATCAGACAGAAAGCAGAGGAGAAGCTCATTCAAGTTAACTGGCAACATGCTGTGCACATTATGAGACCTCACTTTCAGTAGACTCATAAATTCCACAGTATTATGAATGGGGCTGTGTTGAAGAACAAAGCAAAATGGGCTGCCTTTAAACATGATTCCCTTTCTGCATTTCCCTTTTCTGAAGGTTGGTAACTTCTGAATTAGAGTAATTACTACAGCTTCTGGTTTGCAGCAATTAGTCTCCTTCCTGCTTTAACATACAGAGTATTGAAAAGGTCAGATCAGAAACAGAGAGGTTCCCTCCCAGTGTGTAGCTGCCTACATCACCCTGAGTGTCTATAATATATATATTAATATATATATATTTGTCCTTATAGAAGTGATCAAATGTGAATATCCCTTTGATGTTTTTAGAGAATCCTTCAGATTATTTTTTCACAGGTATATTTAGCTGAAGTTCCACCTTATTTTGTTTAAAGAATACAGACTGCATAAAGCCACCATTACTGTTCAGAATGATCCTTTTTCAGAGGTATAAAGAAGCATAAGATATGAAAACAAAATTATATTCCAAGAGTGAAACTCTCACTTACCTAACCGGGTAATTTAAATTCCTTTGCTAGAGATGCAAAGATAAAAGACAGAAAGTTTCATCTGACAGGGAAAGGCAGAACTGTGTGAAAAACAGCCATTTTGGTTCACTTAAGGTTTGGTTTCAAGTTGTACCTGCGAGCTGCATTAATGGTTGGCCACTGCCAAAAGGGGGAAGCCTCATTCTCCACACTTCCTTCCCAGCACCTCCCTTCCTCCAGGCTCCTTCCTCTCTTTAGCCACAGTTCAGCCACCACTTCAGCTAGTGCTGGCATTCCTCTGAACACGAGAGAAACCAGATAACTCCCTGGCCAAAAATAAATAAATAAATAAATTAAATAATCTTGTTCTTTTGGGAAGGGGAGGGGATTGGTGTGTGTTTTTTTTTTTTCTTTTTTTTTTTCTTTTGGACATTTTAGTGAATCAAATTAGCTTCTCTCATCACACAGACTAGTGTAGAACTGGCTCCTGGCAAGAAGGAAGCAGGGAAGATAGGGACAAACAGCTTGGATGGATGGCTGGGGGGAGCAGGGCCTCCTCCCTTCTGTGGTGCAGAACCATCAGTTCAGTTCCAGCTGTTTTAAGAAATCTTATCCTTACAACATGAAAAAATCAGAATAGTTTGGTTTTAGTGGATCCGAAACCCAGTTTTTTATTACATATGGGTTTTGCACCTAGCCAAATTATTAAAAAAACAACAACAACAACAACAAAAAAAAGTATCTCAAAATATTTATTTTTACATAAAAAAAAAAAGACATTTTGTTTTCAAATGATTTTTAGGTCTTTACCTTAGGATGAAATGAATACAGAGCTTCAGAAGAATTGTCATCTAGAATCTTAACATAGGAACACTTGTTTTGAGTCTCAGAAGAAAAGGTTTTCCCTTAAATTTCATTTAAAAGAGTTTGGCAGATTTGATACAAATTCAGGAAATCAGATGACTTGGCTGATTTTTTTTGGCTCCTTCAAGAAAAAATTACTTGAAAAATATAACTGAGATCAAATGTGTCTTCTGGCACATGCATATGTGAGGCTACTAAGAACTTGTGAAGAGGTGCAGGGGCTTTCAGCATCTTTGTAACATTTATCTCCCTCTCCTTTGTTGTTCTCTCTCCTCTGATTTATTTGAAGGTCTTGGAAATTTAGCTAGTATCAAGATGAGTATGGGTCCTGGATAAGGGTTAGCTAATGAAGACCAACTAAGAGGTAGTCTATCCAGATAAAACAGAGATTAAGTACCAGCTGATCTTGATTGCCTGTATAAATCAAAAATGACTCCACTGAAATCAGTCAGATATGATTTGACTTCTGTCTGTAGTATAATAATGCTGATCAGAACTGGTCTCCCTCTGTACTGGATATGGTACAAATACGTAGTGATAGGCATGCAAACTCGTGACTGATTTGCTGTGAATTTTGGCTGCATGCAGTGAATATCTGCACTCCAAAAAAAATTGGATTAAAAAAAATATATTAATCCCATCTACAGACTTACCTGTAGCCTAATACAAAAAGAACAAATCTGGTCTGTCTGAAGTGGGGCATGCTGTATTAACTTCAAATTGGTGTTTGCCTGAGACCTTCTGGCCCTGAGCTCTGGCAAAGAGAAATGGCACTGAGCAGTGAGATTGTAGCCTGTGATCAGACAGGATCTTCATAAAGGTCTTGGGGGAAGAAGGAAGCACAGATGTGGGACTAAAAAAATTTTACATTATTTTGAAACTGAAGTGAGGTGATTACTGTTTTTCCATGAGTCATTTGGCATTACTATATTACACAAAGTTTTGCGTAGCACTTTGATCTTCAGTTTACCCCTTCTTCCTCTTCCATACAAAATATTCAGTTCTTAAGAAAGATGGGTCATTTTACTCAAAAAAGGGGTATTACCAAGACATGGAGCCCTTCCAGGCCCCACACCAACACCTGGTATCTTTTCTCAGTGAAAGGCATGTCTGAAAGCACATGCTAGGAGAAGAAGGACTATAGTTTTCCCTTACAGCAATGGTTTACCTCAGGGTTCACAAGTGGTATCTGGCTTTGCAGAAAGCAGGGAGCTGCCTATAACGTAGCAAATCTCCACCACAGCTGCTGGTGGTGATGGTTGCTCCTGCCTGCATTGCTGTGCCAGTGACAACACCAGGCAAAACAGTGTGGGTACTCCTTCTTATTGCTTTATTCTCCACCGCTGCTGACAATGGGGCTTTTTCTGGCTCACTATGGACATATTGTATTCCCTAGTTTGGATGCCCTCAGGATCTCTCCCTTTCCTCTTTTTGTCTGCATCTTTCTCTCTTTGCAGGCTGGTTGTTCAGGTGCTCGAGCACTGCATTGCTGAAGTCACTGCTCGAGCACATTGCTGAAATCTTGTGAACATGCAACCTCCCTTGCAGGGAAAGGGTTTTAGCAGGTCTCTCCTGAGTTATAATCTCCTTTTCTTTTCCCCAGGGCATGAAAGTCATTTTCTTTCCCACTCTCTGACCAGAATTTTACATTTACTGAGCTGGGACTGGTCAGTCCTGGCTTCTGCTGTCCCAGAGCTAGAGAACACCACTAGGGAGAAGCCTCTAGCACTTGATGCAGAAGAGGTTTCTGGTTTCTTCCTAATTTTGGCCTGCTAAGGATAATGCCCAGGGGCTCTGGTAACCATCTTAGTGATCACTTTAGATCCTACAACTTGAAAAAAAGATGAGGCACTGTTGGAAATGTAATGAGTCAAGAGACTGCAGTGCTTTCATTCGGTCCAAGCACATTCAGATGAGGCTGTGCAGAGCTCACATGTTAGCAGGAGATTTAGTCCAGTCTGTCAATTTATAGATGATAAGTAAAGGAACAGTGTTGTTGAGGTCCCAATGGCCTAAGTATATAATGGAGAATTTAAGTTCTGTAGAAAAAGGTTGTATTTTGTATTAAAACAACAGATATAATTGGAAAGGACAAGTGTTTCTTAAATGTTTTTAATCATATCAGTCCCCTTGACTGAAGGGAATCTTACATTACTCTTGGTACGTGGGTCATAGCAGTAACCAGCTGTTTCCATCTGAGCTGGTGTACTGCTTGTTGCTGGGATGGAGTTAATTTTCTTCATAGCACCCCGCAGAGTGCTGTCCTTCGGATTTGTGACCAAAACAATCTTGATAACACACCCATGGTTTAGCTAGTGCTGAACAGTGCTTGCATAGCATCAAAGCCTTCTCTGTTTCCGTCTGTTTCCTTGTTCCCTGCCCTGCAGCAAGCAGGCTGGAGGTGCTGGCTGGGAGGAAATAGAGCCACGACAGCTGATCCTAGCTGACCAACGGGTTATCCCATACCATTTACTGTCATGCTCAGCAGTAAATCTTGGGGGCAGATTACCATTGCTCAGGGACTGTCTGAGCACTGGTCAGCTGGTGGTGAGCAATTGATTTTTCATCACTTATTTTTCTTTGCTTTGTTTTGTCTTTTTTTTTCTCTGTTACCCATTAAACTGCCTTTATCTCAATGTACGAGTTTTCTCACTTTTACCTTTCTAATTCTCTCCCTCAGCCCAGGAAGCAGCTTGACGGGGACTGGCTGCCCTCAGGGATTAACCCACAACAGCTGGGCAGTGAGTTTTTTTTTTTGAATATGACTCTTTCCACAAATATCTGACTTCTTTACACAGAGATAAGACTTTGGCATGGCTTCACCAAGGACAGAGATATAATGGGAGCATACCTGAAGTATGTGTGGAAACAGTTCAAAATCCAAAACTTTGGTTGAACAGATTTTCACCTTCCACTACATGAAGTAAAATGGAACCCTCTGATGGAAGAAAAGGCAAGCCACATACCCCTTTCCCTGTGGGCGTATCAAAGCAAGGCAAACCAAAGTAATGCAGGGTTTCTCTGAAGAGCTATAGTGTAGCCTGTAAATTTCTGAACGAAGACTTCAGAGTTAAAGGTAGTGCAAGAACCACCAGTGTTTTAGTGTCTGGAGAAAGCAAATCTGAAGCCTGTTTGCACAACTGAGATCTAATATATCTGTACATTTGCTATATACAGTACAACTGATCATGCAGAAAAACAAGCTTCAAAATATTTCTTCGCAAAGTGACTGTCTGAGGCATGGAGCTGTGGTAGGTTCTCCAGCATACGATCTTCTCCTTTCCCGATCAACATGGTCATTTGCTAGGAACTGAATGCAGAGAAGTGACTGCAGACAATTCATCCCTTGGATGTACCCAGACTCACCAATTAACTTTCCCAGCAGTTTTCTGCCACTCCTGAGCATGGAAAATAAATCATTTCTTCATTTAAGCAATGCTTATAGAGCACTCTCTGCTGATGATTCCACCTGCCAGGGAGTGACTTCTGTATGTCCGGGAACAAAAAGAGACCACAGAAATTTTGGAGCTTCTGTAAAGCTGTTTCTCTCTTTTATGACAAGCTCCTGTTCCTCCCATCTGCATTCTCTGCACAGTTGCTTCTCGGAACCAAGCCCCCAACAAGGTATTGTTTGAAAAGGATAAACATAGCAGGGCTGGATTGTTAAACATTTGACAAGTGTTTGTGATATTTCACAGCTGGCATATAAAATACCTTTTGTAGAAGGACCAGGCTTAAAACTGGTTAGCAGCGCTCCATGGAGCAAAACCCCATTTGCTGTGAGTTTGGCTTTCTTTTTTTTCTGTTCAGGATGGTACTCCCAGTCACTCAGGGAAAGTAACTTGCCATTTTTCTTCTCCTTCTCCCGCTTTTTGAACACTTGACCTCTTCCTACAATACACAGCCCTCATTCTTCAGCATCTCTCTTTCACTTCTGCTCTCACTCTGCCTCAGAAAAGGACTCAAGATCACATTAAGGCACACACTGAAAGACCAATGCAACTGTAGTGCAAATACGTCTGTCACCTGCTCTCCGTCATTCTCTGCAGAGCTGGGGGCATGCTCCAGAGCTGACTTGTAGATGCAGATGAGGCCTTATTTTGAATTGTCTAATTTTTCTTTAACTTCAGCACTGGCAGGTACATACAATGCTTGGTCTCATGTTGGATTTGCTTGCCACCTTTCTCTCACTTTGATTATATATCAATTCACGGTACATCTCTTCAAAGCCTGTTTATTAACAAATTGTAGAGGACAAATGCTATCACTACCATATATGAATGTCTCCTAACTCAAATTGTTTTGCTCTCTCTCCTTTTCCTGCATGCTGGGGAGTAACCAAATTCCCCATAAACTGAGCAGCCTATCTCCTCCTGGCTTCAGTGCTCATACTCTCAGCTCCAAATTGCACATTGCAAGCTGGCAGGTGTTGCCAAACATTTTGATCTTTTACAAGGATTGGATTTACTGATCAGCCAGAAAGTTCCCTGCTCTTACTCTAGCTTCTGTGGGCCAGGAACAATCTGTCCCTCAGTCCTCTCCTGTGTTGATGATTTGATAAGATAGAATAGTAGATGGTCAAAAAAGGAAGTTTCCAATGTGCCCATATTTCCAAATAACTGGCACATGGCAGGCCCTCTGCCAAAGTGTGCCTACCAGCCTGCTAACGAAATGAATCATGAATGTGGGTGACTTGAGAGTCAAATATTTATGGTGGATCTGAAACAAAAATGTCCAGGCTTGTTGCCATGCAGAAAAAGTGTACAGCTTTTTTTTTTTTTTTTTTAAGTTTTCATGAGGGAAGGCCTAGTGACATACAGTAATTTAATACTTGGGATTTGGAGTGAGGTCATGAGCACCATGAAGGTTTGTCCTTAGTTTCATTAGGAGCAGGAATGCTGCAGAGTGAGTGGTTTCCTTGTTCTCAGCATGCTTGCTATTGAAGCCCATAAAGTCTCTGAAATGACTGTAAGGAGATAAACCTAAAAAACAATTTTGTTTCCTCCTACTCTTCCATTTCTCAGGCTGGGCAGGAATCCTGAGGTATTTTCAGTGGAAATACTGAAAGACAAGTGCTTACAGAGGCATTTCCATCAGCCACACCAGGACAGGAACATTGCTTTGGCTATTTATCAACAGAGAAAATAAATTCTGATGTCCATGCCAGTCAGAGCAGTTGGCGCAGGGCTAGATTAATCTGAGGATCTGCATTTGAGGGGGCTGGAACTGACACAAGATGGATTTGCTCATTATCATTAGCACTATGTTTGCTATTCTTGACAGCACAAAGAAGGCAGGGGTTACGTACATAAAAAATCCAAATTGCTGCTCATTTGGACTGCGCAAGCTTCCCTCCCTCATTCAGCAAAGCCAGCTTTCTTCTTGCTGCACCAGTGCTCGCTGGCAGAGCATCACAGTGGCTGTGATAGGCCTCGGGCAGCTGCAGGCAGAGGCAGAGGCCCTGTGAGGGCACCATACACCTTACCCTCTTCTTCAGAAGAGACAACAAAAGCCAGGACTCAAGCTCCTACCCGATGTGCATCTTGCAGAGAAGAGGACCGATGGCAACAAGTACCATATCAATGGACATATCGTTGTCCGTTAGCAACAGGAAAGTGGGACGACTGGGAATTGTTCTACCATGAAGAAGAATTTTGGGAATTGTTTATTGTTGTCTTTTTCCACACAATCCTTTGGTATCTTGGAAATGTATGAAACAAATGAAAACTTGTTTCCTTGTCTCCTTTGGCTTGTTGCTTAAGATATACTCCCTTTCTACCTTTGGCTTTAGGGCTGGACAAAGTGTTTGCAAACTGCTTGCATCCTTTTAACAGGTAACTCACTTTCCATGAGATTTACTTAGCGGAAATCCCAAGGAATACAGTCTTTGAACAGGATAATACTAGAGGAAAAGCTACTTTCTAAAGGGAATTTATAGCTTTCCAAATGGCCCCAATTTAAAAGAAATGAAACAAGAGTATGGTCTGTTGGCTACGGCACAAAACTGATGCCAAGGAAATCCTTTGATAAGGGCCTATATATCTTTGACTTAGGTTGGGCTTAGCTTTCTGCCGATGCTGTCTATTTGTCAGCATCCTGAGGATTACAAGATATATGAGACCGAAAACTTGGAGGAAATTTTGGAGTCAGGGTATGTGCTCGTCACCTTTGTCTGCCAATGCTTGCTTCTGTGAGCAATGTAGTCAGTGCTGCGTGAGAGTCATCTATACATTTTTGTCTGCAGTAGGTTTTCTTGTGTCTAATAAGGTAACAGCTTTGGCTAAAAGCTTTCCAGCTGTTGAAGTGCTCTGAATGTCTGCTACCATTTGCGGATTTACTGGTGTTCAAAAACAGCTGAGTTTTTACAGTATCATTTGCCCCAATCATTTGCTGATTTTTGTGTTATATTTTATTTTATTTTATTTTGTTTTTATCCCCCGCCCCCCCCCCCCCCCCCCCAAGCAGGGCTTCAATATTTCAGGATCCTTACTTAGAAATATGTCAACTCTGAAACTTCTAATGCCCTCCCAATTCAGCCCAGCGAATTAAAAAGTATTGAGGGAGAAGGGAAAACTGACAGACTAAAACACTTTGGTACACAGAGAGATGCATAATACATATACACATGGAGCACAATTATATAATATTATTATATATCATAGGTTATATACAATTAAATATTTCTTAAGCAAATGAGACTAGAAAGTGCTGTATCTATATTTGGTATAATTCTATAGATGGCAATGCACTTCCAGCTTCCTGTACTAATGGCAAAATTAGTACTATCCTAATTATTTTTTTAAGTCTGCATTTCTCTCTTCCTCTCCCCCAAGTCTTCATTTCTTATTTCATTTAATAATAATAATAAAAAAATCTGTTCACCATCCACTTATAAACCTGGCAGTGATTAGACAGAAAACATTTTTTCTTTCCTTTTAATTTTTCCCAACTTTCTTGCACAAAAAATTCCATTGGTTGAAGGGAAGTTACCCTAAGCACAGTCTATATCCCCCTCTCCCCACCCCACCCCCCAAAAAAAAACCAAAAAAAAAGAAAAAAAGGGAAAAAGGGGAAATGTCCCTTTTTGTTAAGAAAGCATCCAAAACATGTTAATTCTGCCTGGAGTATCTTGGTCATATGACATCTGTATAAAATGGACAGAGTTCCCAGACAGTGGAGATCTAGCAAATATAAATCCACTTGGCTTTGGCAGATAAACTCAGCTGTGTGACAACCCTTCTGGTTCTCCTGGGTCAGTACCAGCGATATTAAGTTATGATGTTCTATTCCCTGTTTTGTAAAAACTTTCTGAGTTTGGAAAGATATCCCTAGTTCTCTTCTCCCACTGTAGTCTATCAGCATAGGTATCTGGAGTTCTATTCCTGTATTTAACAGGAAAAGAAGTGTCTGTTACTGAAGCTCGGTTATTTCTGTCTTGCAGTGTAGCAACAGTTTAACAGGGAAAAGCGGCAAAATAGTTTGCCATGAATGGAGCTACAGTGAGCTTATATGAGCTGAAATGCTGCTCCTTAAAAAACAAAACATCACAAAATTGTAGTTCCAGCTACTGAAAGGGGAAAACAGTGCAGCACTGTTTGCTCTTTTTCCCCCAAAGTTTCCTACTCGGTCTTACTGCATTTCTTGGGAGGGAGTAGAGTAACCAGGCAGTCCTGAGTGAATTAGTCGGTGGTTTAAAAGTTCAACAGAAGAGCTCACTGTCTCTTCGTTAATCCTTAAATTCAGCAGTTTTTCATGCAGAAGTTGTGAACAACACACCCAAAGCAACTGGGGAGGGAACAGCATGGCTGTTACCAGGACTCTAAATTTGGAGACAAAATTTGTTTTAAACAATATTTTGTATTAGCAAGGGAAAAAGTGTTTCTGGTCTGAAATTTTATATAGCAACTTTCACCTCAAGATAATGAAAACAATCTGAGCTATAAACTCTTCAAAACTGGGGTTTATGGAAAGGCTGACAAATCCTTTACTGGAGTTATGTGGCCAGGAGCACTTTAAAAGATTCCCAGGGAGCGTTATTGATCATGATTGCACACTTCCAAGGACTGGGGCTGGTTGGCTGCAGGCAGAAGGCCCTCTGTTTCCAATTAGCGTGCTGGCCCAGAGGCATGCCCAGCAGACGGTGCTTTGTTAGTGGCCAGCCCTCTGCTCCCCAGGGCCACTGGGGTGCACAAGGGCTGTGCACTTCCCTCCTCAACCCCTGGCCACGCTGTGGCACGTGGAGTCCTGTGATGGACTGCGTCACTTCTAGCACAGGCTATTGGTGCTTTTTCTGTGGGCTGTGAGAATCAGAGGGAAAACAAAACAAAACAAAACAAACAACAACAGCAAAACAAAACAAAACAACAAAAAAAATTACCAACTTGGGGTTTTCCCCATCTTTTCACTGGAATTAAGCATCACACATGGATCACGTAAAAGGAATCAGCTTTTAGTGGGAGGGTATGGCCTCACTTTCCAGCCTCTTTACTTTGGGTTTCGGAGCAAAGCCATCTGATGTTGGAAGCATCAGCAAGAGCCCATGAGTAGATGTCAGGAAATTCACAGTGGTGTTTTTGTGTTGCTTAATGAGCAACACTGCTGCTTGTAAAGACCTGAGGTAAAATCCTGGCCCCACTGAAGTCCCTGGCAAACCTCCTGCAGCCTTCAGTGGGGCCAGGATTTTACCCCGAGTCCTGCAAGCCATTAGTCATTTGAGGTTTTAATGGATCCACTCCCATACAGACAGACTGTTCTTGTAGGAAAGGGTTAGCTAGATTGGCTCAGATACTACACAATTTAAACCTTAAAGGAAAGCAATTTCATAGTGAAATTAAGGGACTATAAAAGGAATTTGGCTTTAGACAACTTGCTTCTGTTTGGATTTGGATTAGACTGCAATCTCCTTGTCTGTTTTTAGAGCACATGTCCCTGCCAGCATCAATAATCTATTTTCCGTAGTGCAAGTGAAAGGCTGTAATGGCTCAGAGGTGTAGTCTGGTATCCAGTGCTGCTCTGGATTTCTTCTTTGGTTTAGGAATCAGTCTACAAATAGTCAGACTGCAAGCTGCTCCTTAACGTTTATGTGCTGCCAACAGTCGATTCATTGACACGTGGGCCGACACACTCCTTCTCTCCTGTTGCTCTGCTTCCAGTTATTTCTATATTTTTCCTGACCCCCTGAGCTAATCCAACTCCCCAAGCTCTTTCTCCGCCCATGTAGTCCCTCCCACCCCAATCTCAGCATTCACTTGTGCTTGGCCTGATTGCATTTTCATTGGCAAAACTCCTTTTATCCTGTCCAGCAATGTATTAATCCTCAAGCACTTCCTTGAACTTTTCAGGTTCCCCCAAATACCTCTCCTTCCCCCACCTATTCCAAGGTAAATAAATCAGGACTTTAGATAGTGCACATCAAATATATCATTTCGCCTCAGGTTGCAGTGTCACCTGCAAGTTAAGCTCATCAGGGTTAGAGGCTGGAGGTGAAGACTACAGAGAAAGCCTGGAGGAGGAATGTGCAGGGGTAGCCATTGCTCGTGATGAGCCCATAAAAGATCCATTGGTAACATTAGGAGAGTTTGTGCTTGGGGGAGCCCAGCTCCTACTGGCATCTGCTGCTGCCTTGGGGGTCTGTGTGCTGCATCCTGCCAAGGCATGGCTCAGCTCGCGCTCTCCAAGCAGCTCAATGCTGAAAATTTCTTTCCTCTGAAGTTGTCTCCTCCTACATCCTGTCCGAAATGTCTTTTTTTTTATTTTTTTAATTTTTTTATTTCTTGTAGTTCTTGGGCACACAAGGGGCTGCATAGAAACTATGCTTGTCCTTGGCTCATGTGCTGAGTGTAAAGCTGGAAACACTTCCTGAGCTTCCCTGAGCCTATGTTCGTGAGAAGGCTAAGCCAAATCCAGCAAGCAGTACTCTGGTACTCTGACATGGCATTAAGGACACTGTGCTGCTCAGAGACTGCCTTGCAGAAGATGCCTAAAAGCAGAGCCCCAACAGCCTGTGACAGTCAAAGATCCTGCCAGTGTCACACAAAGCAGTTCTTCACAAAGTGTTGCCAGCTCTATTCTGCTTAAACAGTCAGTTCTAAGAGGAAGGAGGGTTTCTACTATGAAATCACTGCTGAGAAATGGGGTGAAAGGAATGTTTCCCTGGTAAATTTAATTGATTATAAACAGTCAGATCCTACTGTAATGGGAAAGGACCATCAGCTACTTCATCTTTGTTAAAAGTACATAAATGAGGGACTTTTTTTTTTTTTTTTTTTTGTGAAATCCCAGAAGTTGCATCTTTTTCAATATGGATAACCATAATTATTCAATTTGGCCTTGTCTGAAACAGCCATCTGTCTCCTTTAACATTCCCAGTGTTACTAAAGCCACTAATGCTTGTGGCTAAGTATGATGGAAAGTCCCCCTGTGCAGGAAGAATGGGCTGGGAGAGAGAAAGCTGCAAACTGTACTTCTGCCAGTGCAGCTAGAAGACGTGGGAGAGAGGAAAGGAAAGGTGAGGCTTCATCTATAGGATCTTTCATGTTTAAAAGTTGAGATTTAATTACCACTCAACAGTTTTTGTTATGGGAGAGTAAGCCATCCTGCTGTAATATCCTTGCAGAGATACGCCTTTGTAATTTTGCTGTCATGGAGACTGACTGAGTCAAACATAAGCAGAGACTATGGCAGTGAATTTACAGAGCTGACTTGGTACAAATGACAGGTGCTTTATCTCTACTAAGATTTTGTAACATGATGCTTATTGCATGCTGATTTATTACCTCCCACCTTTTGGCAGTGAAGGAGCACAAAGGAAAAAAAATCTAAAGCCAAACAGAATAATTGCCCTAACTTGTACAGCAAAAAACTGGAGAGGGAACAACCTACTGAACATGCAAAGTGTTGCCATTTAAGCACAAAGAAAGTTTACCTTTTGTGAATGCCTCCCTGCTATACATTTGACCCCAGCTCCAGAAAAGATGGGCAGTATCACAGAATTCCTGGACATTTATAATGAAGTTCAAAAAGCATCCAAGTACTTCTGGAGACCAAAATATGCAAAATGTACAATAACATCAGGTCACAGCTTCTTCAAGATTGATTTCAAATGCATTAGCACTCTGTTATCTGTACAGTAACTCTTCCCAAACAACCCAGAGCACTTGACATCTAATATGGTCTTTCTGCATAGCTATATGACCCTTGGCAAATCAAAACAAAGTAGCAAATAATTTGTAGTTTGCACTGATGGGGAGTAGTGTATGAAGATTAAGGAGAAGTAGGGGGAGTTAACTTCTACTCCAGTGTTTAAGAGAGGAAAGAAAGAGTACTATATGCAATTTGACCTACTATAACACGCATGAAACTTTCTGTGGTCTTTTTTTTCTTCTTTTTTTTTTAAATGATGATTAATTCATTTTGGCATTTTGGAATGTGTTCACTATGTGCCTTATCTTAATGTTCTTCCTTGTGGTGACAATATTTTTCCTAATGATTTCAAATGAAAGGGAATCAGGACCTCAGCAAATGTTACTGCCACCAGCAGACAAAGGACCATGCAGAAACACAAGTGTCACAAGCCTCCTCATTCTCCCCATTTGGTCAAGAACTTTCCATCACTGCTGTGTTTCCCAATCCTCCATGGTAAATTGGAGGAAAAATTAATGAGAAGATTATTGTCCTGGCTGACTCTACAGCTGACTGCTCTGTTTCAATTGCACTTCATACTTTACTGTCTGCTGTACTGTAGTTATATAGATTATATGACAAGTCAAATCTGGGTTGAATGGAGTGCTGCCATCTCTTGGTTATTTTAGGCAGATACACTTACAGATTCATTTTTCTGCCACTCAAGAATGGTATGAGGTTATCATAGAAAAACAGCTATTCTAGATTAAAACGTTTAGGCACTTAGGAGGCATAATTGTGGTTTTAATGTATTCAAGCATGGAGAACAGAGTACATTTGCTTGTATATTGGATCTCTGTGTAACTTCTATTAAGGGTTTTTTAGCTATAAACTATAAACCATGAACAGTTGGAACAGTTTGTATATAATGTGAACACCACAAAGAAAAAGAAGTGATGCTTTTTATAGATAATTATAAGCAATGAAGACATTAAAATGCATGCATTAAGGAGTACTGGACAAGTAAGAAATGCTTATCTGATACTATGCAATTTCACAGTAACGAGAGGTCCAATTACTCACACTCAGGGTTTGTCAAATAATTTATTTGAAAATGCTTTTGCCATTATAAATGAAATTTTCCTTCCTTCTCCCTCCTAACTGCCACTGGAGCCAAAAGACTTACTAAAAGTACTTTTGTGGTAGGAATCCAGAGCTACCTTCCTCCTGGGCCTTTCCAAAGCTGGAGACACTCCCCTTCTCCAGCAGTAGCAGGAGCCAAATGTTTGTTGGGTTTTCCTCTTCTAATTGAAAGATGAAATATGGGGGTTGGGGGAGAAGGGGAGGAGGGGTGGGAACTCTACTTGAATCCAGAATAAGAGACAAACACCAGAAACTTTCACTGCTCCAACCTCTCCCCGCCCCTCATTGCGAAGAAAACAGTATATGACAAGGATTTTAGAATTAGCAATACAGCACATTACTCACATATGTAAGTGGAGATATGTCCATTATGAATAACAACTAACATTAAAAGAAGAGGGGATTATGTTTATGACTGATGTACTCTACACGAGGATTATGGCTCCTCAGGGCCATGCTGTGGCTTCCTCAGAGCAGAGCTCTCATGCTGCCTGCCTGCCCCCCCTTCCTATGCTGAAGCTAGGGTACTCCTCAGAGGACCAGAGGGCCCATGTTCTTACTCAGTCTGATCCTCGATGCACGCTAGGGATGGAATTTAAAAAACATTCGCTTTCTCTTCAGCAAACAACATTGCCTCTGTACCTGTCCTCCCTTCTAACATGAGAACACAAATCTGGTAGCAGAGGCTTGACAAATTACTACCTCATCACTGCCATGTGCAGGACAGAAAAGCATTGGCTCTTGTGCAAGCACAGAGCACATGGTGTCTGAGACCTGGAAGGGCTTCCTGGCAAGGGTGTTCTTGAATGAGCTGCTGTTATTGTCTGCCTTTGCTCCTGCTCATCCCTGTGCTGCAGCCTGTCCTAGCTCCCTAGCAGTCCTGTGCAAGGAGCGCATGAGTTCTTCGTAGTGTCAAAGACTGGAGCTACCTTTGTTATCTTGTTTATGCCTTCTGACACATCTGACAGAGGTACCCTAATGTTTAGCAGCCGTCTAGAAGAGTGGCGTTAAACATCTCTAAACAAATGATCCTAGTTGCTGTCAAAAAATGCTGTTTGATGAGTCTGAGTGCAATGGAGGAAATCCCACTTTGCCTTGTCTAAACTTGGAAATGATAATCTGAGCAGCAAAATAAAGCGCTTAATACTAGCTAACTGTACTAGACATGTTCCAGTACTCATCACCGTTTCTTCCTCTTCTATCCTGAAGGGACAGAGAGAGGGGACGATGCCATTCATTCCCTACTCTTCCTGCTCCCCCAGGAGCATTGAGGTACCTGTTTTCCCTTAAAATGAAAAGAAACAAAATCTCTTCTGAATGAACAAATCTCTGGTTCTCTCAGGAGCTTAAGAAGTGCCAAGTTTCTCATTTAACAGTGTAAGCAGGGCCATAAATCTGCCTGCCAAGAAGCTGCTCAGCAGAGGCCACAGCTATGGCATTGCTGTAGCTCCCTGAGCTGACAGCTCCCTGAGCAGCTAGCGTCATCTTCATAGCAGGTGCATGAAGCTTGTGTGCTTCATGCAAACTTTATGAACTCTTCCACAAAAAACTTCACCTCCAAGCCAACCTAAAGAATATGGTAACTTAAGAGTCAGATTCCAAAAGCATGTATGATTCACCTCAGCTCCTGCATTGCCACCTCATTTTAAGCCTCTTGATTATTCCTCCCTTTCTCCTCAGGCTGATATTAGTGGGTTTTGCTTGTTTTGTTGTTGTTGTTTTGTTTGTTTTGCTTTGTTTCCTTTTTTTTTTTTTTGGAAGTGATCACTTCTGTCTCTAGCCTGATAACTCTGTCTTGCTAAAGACAGATCATCTAAAAGTGTTATAACAGTATTGTGTTTAGGGTGTTTGGACACAGCTTAGTCTGTTTTCTGAAAAAGTAAGCTTTTTTTTTTTTTTTTTTTTTTAATAGGTTTCACTGTACTAATCATAGAATGAAAAATAACTGATTACTGAGCTAAGTCCTAGAGTCATTCCTAGTCGTAGGCAAACCACTTGCTTTTCAAACAGCCATTTCTTAACAAGTTCTACACATATATTAAGATTTCGACTATAAGGAAGGGCCTCAGTGTCTTATATAGTAACAGGCAGTGTGGGATGGGTTCCTGTGAGGCCGATATAGTGAGGCAGCCACAGAAATCCTAATGAAGGCTACTTCTGCCAGTTTCTCTTTAAATGAACTTTCTTCATTTTTTTTTTTTTTTAATGTAAGAAATGCTTTATATTTATGTACATACACATGCTGCAAGGAAAGAATGTGTATAATGCCAAAATACTTTTACAATGATGAGATGACAGATCACCCACAGGCTTAAGCCATCCTTATAGACTAAATAAATAAATAAAAATTAAAAACAAAAACAAAAAAAAAAAAAACAAAAAAGAACAGTTCAAGGCACTCCCTCCAAACAAACCTTTATCTATTTCTTCAGGGGTGTTGACTGTGAATACTGAGGAAATCTCTGGGTGGCAATTTCCTGGAGAGACGCGGAGGAGTTGTGCTGAATTTGAATCTGCACTTGAACGTGGGTGGCAGGGTGGAGGAGGGAACAAAGGTACTTGGTGTAGCTGTACTTATCTTCATAGCTATTCATCCACCAAAGTGGCACTGTGATTTCACAGTTTTAGTCTAGTTTATCATAATTTTTTCCAAGCTGTGCCTCAAAGCAGTCAGGGAGGGGAAATACATACTCTTGCTCTGCGCTGGTACATGACTAACCCTGTTCAAATGCGCAGTCTTTTCCAGAAGTGATGGTTTTATGCCTTATTATCTTTTTCCGTAATACGACTGCATTATCTGCAGCTGATATATATGGAGGGTTGTTTTTCTGTGTGTGTGTTTAGTTGTTGTTGTTGTTGTTGTTTTTGTTTTTCTTTTTGCTTTTTTTTTTTTATAATAAGGAAATAATGAAGATATGACTATTCACAGGAAGTGACTCAGGCACACATAGAAACAGTCTTCTGCCTTTCTGTGCAGGACATGTACCTTTTTTATGAAATTCATAGTTATGACTAATCCACTGCGTATTTTACAAAAGAAAATTCATTTAATAGGGCAAGGTAGGAATTATGTATTTCTGCATGGATAGATTTGATCAGGACTGTAAGCTCAGGATAAGCAACAAGATATACTAAGATAGGAATGGGTTTTGGCTGAAAACTAGTGCTTATTTGTGACAGAATCCTTTGAGATATGCTTTGCAATGAGAAGCAAATCTACAGCTTTAGAGAAAGATTTGTTTATCGAGCAGCCAATACCCTTGTACAACAGCCTGTCAGCTGTCTTTTTCCTGTTGTGGATAAATAGAAGAAAATCAGAAAGACTGTACTTCCATGAATTGACTGCATTAAACAGTTATCAGGCTAAGAGACAATTTGGCCAAGATTTATGTCTGGCTCATTCAAGTTGGTATAAGTAGAGCTATGATCTCTTACCCAGGCTGATCTTTTGACCCGCTCAATTTCATCAAAGATAAATTAAATATTTGAGTAACAAAAATGAAATGGATAAAAATGGATTATTTGTAATAAGGTAATGAATAAAAATCAAGCCAAGCTGTGCATTCTGTGAATCTTGAATGGGATGTATCCAGAAATCTTTAGAGGCAGAAATTAGCAGTAGAAAAACTCCAGTGCTATTTCAGCATCAGGAATGAAGAGAGGAAGGGCATTTCTAAAATAGCTAAGGAGCTCTTTAGTACTTGGAGTTCTGTTAACTAATATCTATTTGATGCCTATGTCTTAATCAGCTGTGAGTATCCCACTAATTGACTTTTAATTGGATTATTTTTAAATAATTGCAATTGATGCTTGAAGTCCAGTGTTTAGAAAATTGAGACTAGAACTGAGTAGGATCTAGAAATGTCTACCTGAGAAACATGTAAGACTCCTTATCAAATATGAGTATAGGAAGAACTGCGGCTATGAGCTGAAACTAAAGCAATTCAAAGTAGAAACCAGGCATAGTTTTGAATAGTGAATAAAATAACTTTTGTAATTACTTACCTAAAAACAAAGTAAATCCTTTAGCACTTGACATCTTTAAATGAAGACAGATGTCTAAAATATGTTCTGTAGTTCTGCCACAGCTTACTGGACCTCACATAGTAAGTACCAAGGTAAATTATTCTATGACTTGTATTACGTGGAAAGTCAGACTAGATCATCAATACAGTCTCTGCTGCCTTTTAAGAACTGTGAATGTATGTAGGTACAAAGGTAAGGAGGAATGGGTCCTGGCACTTTTGAACAATATTGTCTTCCTATAAAGCTTAAAAGAGGCAGCCCCTCTATGTTTACAAGTGCAGTTCAGCTTCTGATCACTGATCATAGTATCATATCTTTTCTAAAGTGCATAACTATGAACTCTTTTACTCTAGTTTTTGTTTTTTAAGCCAGTCCTGAATTCATTCCAACACAATTTGTGTTGTGCTATATAGCACTTCTATCCAGTGCTATAGTGCTAAAACCCAAGAAATTATGAAGAAGGAAGCAATTGAGTGTTATAGTTCCCTGTATACCCAGACTGAAGATCCCACCTGTGTTACAAGGACGGTCGTAGGCACAAATATTATTGACACAACACATGAGGTGTTTTTCCTTGACATCACCTCTGAATGCAGAAAAAAATATGAAAAATTTTGCCCAGGCATGGTGATTTCTGCAAAAATGTCTGCAGTACAATTATGTTCACGAAACCTTATTACATTGTCAAAGGTTTGTATGATCTCAGATCCACAAGTGTACATTGAAGGCTTTGATAAGTGTGTAGAGCACTGTCTTCATTCTGTGATACTGACAATCAGGAGGAAGAGACTGTATATGCCACTTGCAGAGGTACGGAGACACATGCATCAAAATTCATAAAGCAAAGAAAAATGCCCATCTGAAGAGTGCAGAAAAACACAGCTCACCAGAACATACACCTGTGAATACACAGAACACAGAATGCAGGCCAAGAGCAGCACAGCATCCCACAGTGGCCATGGTGGCTTGCGCTGCAGACACTAACAGGTGAAGTGGGAGTAAAAGGGAGGCAGGGAGGATGGAACCACAATGTGCAGCCATGATGGGTTGCCTCAGTAGGCTCCTACTGAGCACAAACCCAGTTGCAGGTAACTTACAGCTGGTGTGAATCATGTGAATGCAAGGCTAAGTGGGAAGATGAAGCTCATTATATACCCATCCACCTCCTTCTGGTTTCATGGAGGTTTGTAAACGGATGCCCCTGGTGGTCTTTTCTCCAGTTGTGTACTGTCCTGCATCTGTATGCAGCCTGGAAAGCTGCCAAATACATGCAACTTCATCTCAAATACAGAGCACATGCTTACGTCTCACCTGCTCTGTGGGACAGTGCTATCTTATTCTCCCTGGTGACCCAGGCAACTTTTGCCACCTTTGGAGTGCCACTAGAGATGCTGCTTTGTAGTGTTTTGCTGTAATGGATATGCAATTCTGGTGCCATGGCATTGTGTCTAAGGAGTGTCCTGACCCCAGCATGGGTCTGGGAAGTTGAGAAAGCCTGACACATGATGAATATCTACCAGACAATAAAGCTTTGATGTCTCAAACAGCAGAGAATAAGTCTAACAAAATGCTTTGAGGGGAAATGAACACGTAAAGCAGACAGGAAGATTGGGTAGTTTAAGAACTAAATATAATTCAGGGCAATAGTAGAGTCCAGGAGACAGCTTATGCAGCACATGCAGGCACTAGAGAAGACTGTGGTGATGGAGAGGAGTGAAACTTCCTTCTGTCAGTATCTTTTATCATACAGTATCACTAGCACTGAGGGAAGGGACGGAAGGTAGATTTCCATAATATTGCATATTTTGATTTACCATTGTGATTTTTAAACCATTTCTTAAATGATTTATTTGAGAGGATAAGGAAGGTAACACCTTGCACATATGTGGAGAAATGATAGAATCATATTTATTTGATGCCAATTTTAGGCAGCTATAGTGCCCTTCCAATGGAAGGAAATTACACTTTAATGTATCAGACTGTAACAGGATTTTTAATCCACTGTGAGATGAAAAGTAGAATCAATAGTGAGGACTGCTACTGTGGTTTAGGCTGTTGATTGGGAACTTGCTTAGAATAATCCACCGATTCTCTTCATTTCTTCAAGAGTTTTAAGTGAAAGGAAGTATTATCTGGCAGTCTGGGTCAGCAGATAAGCCAAGACTATCTGATAGCTGGTTGGTAGCCCACGAGAAATAGAGGGCAAGTACAATTTTTAAAATGCTGTTTAAGTTGTGCAAGGAGAAATCTTTTGGATCTTTGACTGGGAAAACATTCTTCTTGCTTTTGAACATTATGTAGATGTTGTGAGTTCTGGCTTTGCCAAATATAGCTCCTGATTCAATATACTGCTAACCACTGAAATTTTCACTTACCTGTGCTGTGGGTCTTGGCATTTTTAAAGTCCAATGTTGTTTTCCTTTTGCTAAACAGTGACTCCAAACATCCTTTATGTGGGAATGTTATTTACCCAAAATAAACATTTTGTACATGGTAACAATTCACTAAACAGTTTCCCTTTCCCTTTAATGACTTGCTGTAAAACACTTGAATGATTCATTGAGGAGAAAATAAAGATAATGCAGATCATTTGCGAACCCAAAGATAAGAAGGAGCTTTTTCATCTCTGGAATAGACGCACTTTAGCAGTGCTCATTGTCAGTCCTGTGAGAGTTCAGAATTGTTTGTCATCTTCCCACTACATCGTTTGTTTTCATTATTTTATAACTTTTGCCAAAATAATTACTTTGAAATGCTAAAAATTAGCTGAAGGAGATCTTAATCCAGAAACAGTGACTTGATACTCAGTTGGAAAAACATTGGTAGGCTTTAGGGCACACGAGGTGGAACTGCTTGCAGATTTACAAACACCTTTGGTTTGTTTAACTTCAAAATAGCTTTGAATATGCATTTTTACCAATTTAGCAAGCACATACAGTCTAGGAGGAGAGAGAAGCAAAGCATTAATCTAATCATAAAAGTGTTATGTTTTAAACAATACATTTTCATTTGCAATAATTATTATTTTCCAGGGTTTTTTCTTTCAGTCTGAAAAAATTCATATAATTTCTTTGTGTGCCACTTAGGAAACAGAATGATATATATACAAATATATGTTTTTTTTGTAAACATACAAGTCTTTAGTAAGTCAATATATCACCGGCAGCAGGCGCCTCTTCAGTTCAACTTGGCAAAGACCTGTAAGTTAACAGCTGGATCCAGTGCTGACTAAAGTTACTGGAAGGATTTCTTCTGACTTCAGTGGACTTTTGTTCAGCTTTGTTGTGTCTTTGACATTTGGCAATGATGACAAAGCACTGATGAAACAGTCCAGAGCAAATGTAGAGACTCCAGTGAAGATGCAGTTGAGGAAAGTGACGTAGTCTTATGTTTGTGCCTATGGGAGTGCTTGTCCTTTTTTTAAAGTCAACTTGACATTAACATTTAGAAAGCAAAACATAACCCATAAAATATGGATTCCTGTAAGCCCAAGTCTCTGTCATAATCATAGCATTTGTTTATGGTCAATGGATACCTCCTCAGGCCAGCGCAAGGCCTCTGGGTTTGACCTGTTTCTGAAGGCTTGCACAGCAATATGGTCACACGAAGTGTTTTACTTAACTGCTCTGAGGGCTCATAGTGCTTGTGGACGCAGTCTTAGTCTGCAGAGCTGTTACTTACATGGTCTTTAGTTCCTTTTACTATATTTTTACCTGTGTGGTGGTTTTACTCGGGTGGGCAGCCGAGTTCCACCATGGCCGCTCTCTCACTCCCCCTCCTCAAAGGGAAAGGGGGAGAAAATACGATGCAAATGACTCAAGGATTGAGATAAAGACAGGGAGATCACTCAACAATTATTGTGATGGGCAAAACACACTCAGAGTAGGGAGGTAGTAAGATGTATTGCCTATTACTAACAAGCTAGAGAAGTGAGAAACAAAGGAAAGAAACCAAAATGCCTTCCTCCCATCCGCCCTCTTCTACCTCCTCCCCCTGAACAGTGCAGGGGAATGGGTGAATGGGTGTTGCGGTCAGTCTATAGCGCTTCATCTCCACCACTCCTTCACTCTCTGCCCCTGCTCCACGCGGAGTCCCTCCCACGGGATGCCATCCTTCCCGAACTGAGCCTGCGGGGGCTGCCCACAGGCAGCAGCTCTTCAAGAACTGCTCCAACACGGCTCCGTACCACGGGGTCCATCACCCAGGAGCAAACTGCTCCAGCACGGGTCCCCCACGGGCAGCAGCTCCCCCCAGGCCCCCTGCTCCTGCGTGGGCTCCTCTCCACGGGCTGCAGCTCTGGCCCAGGACCTGCTCCTGCGGGGGCTCTCCATGGGCCGCAGCCTCCTCCAGGCCACATCCACCTGCTCCCCTGGGGGCTCCTCCATGGGCTCCAGTGTGGAGATCTGCTCCATGTGGGACCCATGGGCTGCAGGGGGACAACCTGCTTCACCATGGTTCTCACCACAGGTCCTCACAAAGGGGAACTTCTGCTCCTGCACCTGGAGCATCTCTCCCCCTCCTTCTTCACTGACCTTGGTGACTGCAAGGATGTTTCTCACTCTTCTCTCTCTCCCAGCTGCTGTTTGCCAGCAGGGCTTTTTTTTTGTGTGTGTGTGTGTGTGTTTTTTTTTTCTTTTTTCTTTTTCCTTTCTTAAATACGCTTTCAAAGAGGCGCAAACAACATCGTTTATTGGCTCAGCTCTGGCCAGCAGCAAGGCCCTTATCTAACATGGGGCAGCTTCTGGATTCTTCTCACAGAAGCTACCCCTATGCCCGCCCCCCCCCCCCACCCCCCGCTACCAAAACCTTGCCCTGTAAACCCACTACAACCTGGTACAAATGGGATCCTTTTAGACAATGCCCACCACGTCAAACACTCTGCCACTCAGATGCTGGACAAGTTCATCCATTTTCCAGACTCCAAGAATTTTCCTCAAGAAAGCCGGAAGGAACAAGTTGTCTCTAACAGCTGACAGAAGAAATTACTTTTTTTAAAGATAAAGGAATGTAGTTTACTAGCATAGATAGCATTATATGTATGATACCACTTACTGGTTACTTTGTTGCCAAAAAGATACAAAGCTCCTAATTAAGCTTTTTCATCACAGGAGGCAGCTGGTGAAATATCCCATAATTAATACTGTGATCATGCATGCATCTCACTTCCAAACAGGAAGGGCAGTGATTCCTTACTAACATGAAAGCTGTTAGAGTAAAGATGACTATAAATTTATAGCATCTTTGAGCTTCCGTAGAAGCTCTTCTATTTGAGACAATAATATCGTTATTCTGCAAACAAAAAGGACATGATGACCAACTGGAAGAAGAAACTAAGCCTTTATACATTTTGAGAGAAGAATAGAGGCTTTCAGATAAATTGCTTTTTCTTGCTGGGCTCTCTTTAGCTGTAGTTAATTATGAGTGGCATATACAAGAAAAGACAAGCGAGTAAGAAAAGTTTACAGGCAAAACTAAGGAAGTATCCTAATTCCTCTGGGCATTTTAACATATTGTTGTACATCACTAACCATTTGCTTTCCAAGTGATCTCACCAGGATACCAACAATGTAGATGGCTTCAATGGATGCTTGTTCAGGCCTAATAATTACAGTTTAAAGAACAGTTGGCGATGCATTGTCTCAGTAAAAATTAAGACACACATTTTGTTCCCACAAGAGATTTGACTGTGGGTGTTTTTCTACTAAAGAATGTATAATACAGAGTCCTGATGAACAATAGGAACCTGCGATCAAGACATAAGATTTAGAATTGCTAATGTGGCTGAACAACTAAAGAATGTCTTTGGATGTCACAAAGGTCATGAGGCAGCAAACAACAACTTGCACACATAATGAATGGCCAAAATATGTGAGCGTACTGAAAATAACATTAATTTTTATCAAAATGATTTATTTCTTACTCTAAGGGAAATTAGAATAAGCCAATTGTGTATGCAATTCTTTATAACTTAGACATGCTTTTGAAATAGGATATGAGAACAGAAATAGCACAAGATAGTCACTTGGACTGTTTTTTTCTACAGAATAAAATGGAGTATAAAAAGGGCAGTTCACTAGAAAACTCTGCCTGCTCAGAGGTAGCTTTGGTTAATGAATGAATCTTATTTCCATCAGTCATCTAGGTAGAGGAAAGGATATAAATTTAGGGTAAGTTATATTGTACCTGTAATTGACCATCTGTGTGTTAGGAACTTACTCTATTGGCCTCTCTTTCTCTCTAGTCCAAGGAGAGAAGAAAAGAGAAAAGAGCATCTTCAGAGGATGACTCATTCCACACATTTTAAGTTCACTCTTCAGATGCAGTGATTCACCTTCCAGTGCTCTCTCTTAGATGGCTAATTTGAGGTGTGCTCAGTGTCACATTCATGGTAAAACTGGGGCATCTCTGAAGGTGACTGGGTTTTGCCACTGGTTTCTATAATTCCAAGGTTTAACTCAGCCCCATGGCAAGGGTACATGAAAGAACCCAACCAGAACAGAACATCCAACCACTTGGACGGGGACAGGACTCATGGGTGTCAAAAAGCACTTGAGGCGAAATATAAATAGCTATAAGGTGATGCTGTGGCATGTCCTGCTTCCTCCTACTGCTGCTGCTGAGAGGATTCCTGCTGATCTCTTTGACTAGAAAAGGGGAAGACCCTAGTACAGAGTAGAGCAGAGAAGCAGGAGGTGGGAGGATGCTTCTGCTTGGTCCCAGTCCTGAGCTGAAGCAGTCCCAGTCTGTTCTCCTGGCCTCAGTGTCCTAGGGCCCACCATGGCTCCACCTGTATGGGCAACGTTCATGAACTTTGCATTCCCCAAAATGAAGCTTTTCCACATGGCATTCTACACTGACTTTGCAAAGGAAAAATATAGTCCAGTAAACACCACCAGGATTCAGATGACTCAATACTATGTGTTCAGGGGCTTCTAACCATTGAGAACATCAGTCCTATCAAACACTATGCCATTCCTAGTTTTTACAATATATTCCTATGTAAATGCTTCTTTGCTATTTAAAGCAGTGTTATGTTGGGAGGAAAAGGAGATCACACAGTATATTCTCTTTTTTTGTTTGTTTGTTTGTTTATGTTATGCTAAGTGCCCCCAGTACCAACCCTGTGTTGTGTGCCTGGGCACCACAATCATGGGTATCTTATAGATCCAAGTTTACTGGTATTAAAGTTTTGTTACTACTAGTCATTCCTCATAGATGATACTGACTATAGAAATAGTAATGATGAAACTTAAAATGCTGTAAAATATTCTGGGATCTAACACCTGGTGCCACAAGTTTCCATGTTTGTTACTGATCTATCACTTATTAACATCATGAACTTAGAATGAGTAACAATTCTGATTGTTTTTTATATTTTTATTTTTTTCAGATCAGTTGATGGAGGTCATTGGAAGAATTTGAGAGAAAATGCAATTCCTGGGAAGCTTGCTGCAGTAAACCATCTGACAGATAGACATATACTTTCCGAATCGTTTGCAGCTTGAATAAGTTACATTAAACAACAAGAATATTGAAAATAACTCCTTAAGTGTCAGAAATATAGTTAATCGAGTAAGCATTTAATTGATCATTTTCTGTGAAAGCCTATTGTAGGTCAAGATGATGTCATCTACACTAGGTGCTCTGCTAGAGGTTTGCAAAGTCAGAATGCAAAGTAATGTGATGAGTCCTCCAGAGACCATTAAATAGTCCTGGCAACTTCATCTATTTGAAATGACTGTCATTATGTATTAATAGAAGATTTTAACCAAAAAAAAAAAAAGAAAGAAAATCTGAACTTACAACTTTTATTTTCATTGGGCTAAAGAAGTTGGCAAGAAAATACAACCCTAAGGACAGGCCCAACCTAAACAAAGATATTTTTTTTTTAATATTTTTACTTTGGAGATTTTTATTTTTTTTTGTAATCTCCTTATGTATTTCTATTACTCTTGATTCCTACTCTCATTGATATTGATTTAGAGACTCAATAGCCCCAGTTCTTGCCTTCTGGTCCTACCTGAAGATTTTTGTGACAAAGATCAGAGCTACAGAGTCACAGAGCTGCCAAAATCTCTGCCCAGCCTTAAAAATATATGAGAGCATCTCCCAGGCAACCAGTTCAGAAATGCATACAATGCATATTAGCAAAATCATATCTCTGCTTCTACTTACCTCACCATGTCTATTGGACCAGAAGCTGTGAGGAATTTGTTATTACCTGGATCTGCTTGTTACAAATCATTATGTCCTTAGCTAACCTTCTAGGTTCCCAAAGCTGTGCACTAGATATACATTGTCAGAACCTGCATCCTGTAAATTGCAAGGTAATCGCTTTTCAAGAGGTGCTTATATGCACTGACTACTTATTTATTTATTTATTTTAAAAATACACATCTGGTCTCATGTGCAGATTACCCTGTCAAGAATAAAAGTCATGTATACATGTAGTTGACTAAAGAGAATTGCCTGCAGGACATACTGTCTTAGAACAGCTGGGAATTTCACCCATTTTTTTCTTTGAAATAGAAGCTCATTATTGTTTTACAGTCGTTTTCTTGTTTCTAAAAGGAAATTTCCTAATTCTCTTGTTTTGGCAAGAAAAAATCAGCTCATGACTGTAGCCATTCTTACTCAGGCAAAAGTGCATGGGAGAGTCTTTTTCTTCTCTGGAGTACAGGAGTGAGATATGAAGCTTGGGAAGGAGTGTTGCTGCAGTGTTCCTGGATGTGAAATGAAGGATTATAACTCAAAAGAGTTGCCTGGTCAGAGACAAAGTACAAAGTTGTGGCTAGATTGCTCCATTTATGAGCAAATAAGGGGCTCTTGATGAGGTGACTATCCTGCTCAGATATATCCTGTTGTGTTCAAGACTTGAAGTACTAAGGTCTTAAAAGGCCCCAAGTAACTGTAAGCTTTCTCTGCTCTTAACTTCTGTGTGTTGTGGTGATTATTTTTCACCCTGTTCCATCTCTGGGATCACTTCTACCTTCACATGTTCTACCTTGCCTTCTCTGATTCTTCTCCCAGTGGCTTCCAACCACATGTCCTGCTGAACCAGTTCATTGGGAGACAGTCCTTAAGCCCCTAATTATTAAGGGGGGGGGGGGGGGGGGGGGGGGGGGCTGCTGGTGGTGGTGATGTAGTAGGCTAAGCAAGAGGAAGCAAAATTTAAGAACTTCTAATCATCAAAAATCTCATCGTGTCTAAAATAACTAATAAGCAAGCATGAGCAGAGAAAGGCAAAAAGAGTTTAAGCTTTGAGAAGCAAAGTTTCTTGATTCCTATGATGATGTTTCTACTGGATAGTTCTGGACAAAGATTGAAGTATCATCCTAAATCCCATTGTTTTCCATAGGCATTTCACAAAAAGCCTCAATATGAGTTGGAATGTTTTAGGGAGGAGATCAGAAAATGCCACAAAACGTATACATGAAAGTCTGTCCAGGGTTGCTTGAATGCTAAGATACACTTGGCATCATTTCATCTGATACTGTATTTTTATTTGAGAGAAAGAAAGAGAGAGAGAGAGAGAGAGAGGGAGAGAGAGAGAGAGAGAGAGAAATAAAAAGAAATCATAATTCTTTCACATGCAAATGACCTAAACCATTCTTTCGCACTGGGAGTATAGATGGTGCAATACATGATTTGGAGAAACTGAATGCATTGTATATGTTCCCCAGGACAATGAAATAATAATGTTGAGTGCTGACCACTAATGTTCTTCATTTGACTGCTTTCCCAAAATAAACATTGAGTTGTTATTGGTATTTTGAGATGGAAGGCCACTTTCAGGCTGGCATAAAATCATGAATAGGTTAATTAAAATGTTGTTTGACAGAAAGACTGTACAATCTACATTTGGAACCTAGACTTAAGAAAATCAGTTAGTTAACACAGGAACATTAAAACATTAATTAATAAAACATTAATTAATAAAACATTAATTTGATGATTGGCTATTATAGACAACATTTGGAATTTAATTTCTTACACACACTAGCTCTGTGAAAAATGACTCTTGAACTTTATTCAATAATATCAAAGAAAGGAGCTGGAATTATGATAAACACTTCTGTATTTCTTTACACAGTAGAATCTGGTAGGATTTCATTCATCTGAACATCAGATAAGGTTTTGTCCTCTTTTTCTCTCAGAGAGCTATTGGAGAAGTTAGATCTGAAAATAAGATTTAACTAAGTAAAAGTCATTCCCTCTGCATAGCTTTTCTGAAGTAAGACTGTCCATACACTGACAGAAATCAATCTAGGTGAAAAGAAGGTGCCAATTAGCCAAAAGCAAATATTCAATTCAGTTGTACATCATTTTACTGAATCTATAAGCTGTTCTTAGATGAGAAACAATAATCAATTGCCACTGTTAAAAAAAATAATAATAATAAGATTGTCTACTGAATATGCCTTTCAAAGAAATGAGGAGATTGAAGATAAGGTACTCTGGACAGGTTTTTTGATTTCTCTTCTTCTGAAAAGCTGTATTCATGCTTTTGCCATGGTTGTTCTTGTGGTTCAGCAATTTTCCTGGCTGTTTATCAAGCCAAACCCAATAGCCCACTGGGTGGTTACAACCTGTTTATAGAAACATCAAATTCCATACATAGTGCTGATTCAAAAAAAAAAACCTAATGCTCAGAATGAAATGATTTGTGTATAATGTCTTCAAGTTCTATTAATAGTCTTTTTTTTTCCTTTCATGTTAATTTAAATGAAATAAGTGCAGTTTTATTTCTGCCAAGTAAGAATTTCTTTCCAGTTTACTGAGTATGCAAAGAGTTCAGAAGGATCTAACTGATATATTTTATTTATTTATTTATTTATATTTTTTTTGGTGAGGTACTTGAACCCATATTTTACAACTAACTTTGATAAAGACATCTTTTTTTTTTTTTTTTTTTTCTGTTCTTATGGCAACTGAATTCATTTGTTTCCTGGATCATTCCTGCATGCTGTTCACTCATAGAAGTTAACAGCTGGAGTTACTGTTTGCAGGGTACCAGCATTGAAATAATTTAGACCTTTACTTTGTTTCATTAAGAACAAATGCAAGCTTGCCAAGGCCTATTCCTACTGCTTTTCTCACTTCATTGTGCAGCACAGCTGTTTTAAACTTCCTAAAAGGATTCTAGGCTGATCAGCTGCTATTTATTGGCCTTAGAGAGTATGCTAGGAGTACATACTTTTGATGTTTAAGAAAAAAGTAATGTTTGTTGTTAAACAATTTTGGAAAATGTTTTAACCACATTTAAGAGGGTGACAAATAACTGTGTTTTAAGAGAATGAATTTTAAATAAAGTTTCCTTTTGTTTTCTGAAGGAATGCTTCTTTTGAAATGATCAGATTCTTAATATTCTCAAAGAGCCTGTACACCAAAAATGCTTTTGTTGCTTCACTGGCTACTTGAGATTTCTTTTCTCTTTTAAGTAGTTCCTAAAACAAAGACAAGAGTGAATATATTTCCCCACGTGGAAATTTTTACATCTGAAAGGCGAAGGAAGAGGGAGGGCAAAGCACAAAATGGGTTCTGTTAGCCTGAAATTCTACAAAGATTTTCAGGAATCCCAGCTAAGTAAATGTAATATACTGGAGCATTGGTGCTAGGAAGCAGGCTACCAAAGCAAAAGCCATGTAGTTAGGGTGAAGTTTACTGGTTCTCTGTACCAGCTGCTTCCCAAGTCTTTCTTGAAAAGACAACAGAAACTTTGGAAAATCACTGGAAGTTCCCTCCCCCCTTTTTTTTTTTCTCTCTCTCTCTTTGTTTGTTTGTTTTTTATTATTATTATTATTTATTTTTATTTTTTAAGAGGCAGAGCCAGTTTTCAATACTCCTGTAGTGAACTTCAAAAACAGAACAACAACGACGAAAGAAAAATAAAAGGATTTAACTAATAGTCTCATTGCCCTGGGTACACACTTGTTCCAAATGTTACACAAGAAGTCATGACATATAAATCCAAAGGATGTAGGAAATGTTTGTCCAACTTAATTAAATCTTTGTTATCACCTGTGTTTGCTGATGTTAATTGTGTGTGCTCTAGTGACTTGTTCCTTCTAGCCAGATGAAGAAAATATATTTTTCTTTTATCTTCCTCCATTTTTTGTTTTATATTCAGCAACTTATTGAGTTAATCTTTTCACAAACAGTAGTGCAAGGCCTTAATTATGCTGTTTTTAATAAGAACAGTAATATACAACAGAAACCATGAAAATCCATGTGGTGTGCTAGTTGATAGGAATATACCAGTTGATATGAATAACTCATAAAATACACCACATACAGTATTGTGAATACACAATACTGTATGTGGTGTATTCACAATACTGTATTTCATACAGTATTTCATACAGTATTGTGAATAGATTAAGATACTTGTTAATCAAGATTTATAGGATTCTCTAAAATGTAAAGCATGCCTCTTACCAAGGGATAGCACAGTCATATTTAAAGGGAATGTCTGAGAATGTTGAGTGAGTACTCATCACATCTTCTTACCCTCAGCCTCTTCAGAAAACTCTGAGTAGTCTCTGTGGGACAACATATTGGCAGGGAGAAAGGGCAGCATAATTCCTGAATTTCCATTATTAAAATGCTTCAAATTTTTTTTTTTCCCCTGTTCTATCCAAAAGAGAGCTAAAAAAATATGGGGAATAATTAAACTTCAGGCAAAGTGGTAAAGAAGAACCTAGGAATTCTTATACCAAGTTCTCAGCTCTCCAAAATAAAAAGGTCCAGCTTCTCTCTCTCTCTCTTTTTTTTTAATTGTGCAGGAACTCTAGGAACATATTTCTCTGTCTCCTACTTGTGGTAGGGGTAAAAGATAGGGGAATGGACATAAATAAATACTATTTTTCTATAATTGTTTTTAAAATATCTTGCTTGTGTACTTCTCAATATAATATTTCCTCTAGAATCTGTGAAAGATCTCTAATTACTTCAAATGTAAAATGGTTAACGTCACAGCTACTATTTCACAGTAAGTTCATTATGTTGTGATAGCTGAAACAATTTCTCTCTCTTTCTCTCTCCCTCTTTCTTTCTCTCTTATTCTTTCTTAAAATATGAGTCACACATGCTTATTTAGCCCAAGGCAAATACAAGAACTGAAATGAAAAATCCATCGCCAAATCCTCTTCTCTCCTGGTTAGAATTGCTCAGCTTCATTAAGCCTAATGCTAGAGTAGTGGTTTTTTTGACCATTTTAGGCAGGACATTTTTGCAGTAACGTGATTTTATTCTAACTCTATGAAGTAGTCTGTCTCGTGCAAAACTAAATGCAATTACCTATTGTGTCTATGAAACACTTGAACATGAAACAATGACTTTTGTATGGAGTAATTTCATTTCAAATGAAAAGTGAGTTAAAATATGTTTTCCTGATTGAAATCCCCATTTTTTTTTTTCCAATACTCAGTATGTTGAATCAAACATCCTTAACATAAAGATGCAAATCTGAAATTTATATTACTTACCTTTTTTTTTTTTTTTTTTCCTCAAAACCAGTTACGTATCTGCTCATACATTATTTATTATTTTTTTTGGTCTTTTACAGGGAATGCAAAAAACAGACATCTAAATTCCAGCTTTGATTTATTAATGGTCAGTTTTCTCCTATTTATTCCCGTGCCAGCATTGTTTTCCCATCTCTACTACTGAGCTGTTCATATTTTATGAAAAGCAGTCATGTCCCTTTTTATCCTTTGTTATACTATATTAATCAAGCCAACGTCTTTTTCATATGATAGGTTTACTCTTTCCTTGTTTATCCTTTAATGAAAATTCCTTCATCATATGTGTTGTAAAAACTTAGTCTGAGAAACCTTAGGATTTATAGTGGTTTTTTCTTGTTTGTTTGTTTTTTTGTTTGTTTGTTTTTAACTTTATGGTGCACTAGGAATGCAGTCATTGGTTTTCTTCTAAATGTGCTTATATGGTAATGTGTTTTTTGTTGTTGTGTTTTTTTTTTTTTTATATGAATCTGGGAAACTAGTGTAAAACAGTGATTCATACAGATGTTCCCAGGTATTCCTAATCTGATTAAACTAAAGGTTATCACATCTCCTGACAGTCTTCACTGTCCTCTATTTACCTGCAATGTCTTTCATCTCAGTAGTTGTAGGAGTGTTCTGTCTGTCATGTGTGCTCAAACTTACTGTCTGAACAGTAGCAAAAAGTTCACCAGAACAACTCCCCACATTCTTCAAATAGCTCCAGAGCAAACTCTTTGAGTACAATTAAACTAAAAAGTTACGTTCTTAGCTGTTGTTTTTATGTTTTTAGTGAACTACAGAGATGTACAGTGCCCTGAGTATGACATATTGCTCAAAATGAGATCTGTTGATGTAATTAAGCATGGAGGAGAAGCTACACTGTGCGGTTTGTTAGCAGTACCCCCCACCCCCCCCCACCCCAAAATCCAAAAATTCCAAAAAAGTAAGAAATATTTATCATTGTGATGTTTTTTGTTGTTGTTGTTGTGATGATTTACTTCCTGTTTAAAAAAAAAAAAAAGCCTATATTCACCTTCTTCTAATTCCTGGCTGTGCAGAAGCATTTAGATGTTAAAAGAACCTATGATAGACATTTATCCAAAGGTATATGCATATTATGTTCATCCTTATTCAAAAAGATTTTTGAAAATATTAAAAGTGAATAAAAAAACTCTAAGCCAAAAGGTCCTATACCTACTTTGACTGGCTGAAGTATATTTCTTTCTCTGATGTCTGAGGTTCCAAGTGATCTTATGTCTGATGTCAACTATATGAAAATATTTGTCGCTTATATTAAGGATTCTTGAAATAATAGATTTACAAATAGAAACACTCTATGCTTCGGAGAGGCCTACTTAAAAGAGTTTTTATTTTGTTTCTGTAACATGCATGAAAGGATTTTAACCGCGAACACAAGAATTGAAACAAGTATATAAAAGTATATAATAATGTGCTTGAATTTAAGGTTTTGTGTTTGTTACTAGTTCAACTAGCCTCGTACTATATGAAGTGAAAATGCTTGCAAACTAAGAGGACATTTTAGACTTAAGTACAGAAGACAGGAAATAAGGCTATGTTTTCCAAGAGGTGCAAAAATCTCTAGCAGCACTATGATGGAGACTGAAATAATTTAAGTTAACATTAGCCAACAGAATGAGGTACAAGATGTATATTGTCAAGTGTCAAACCCAGGGATGTAGTTTACAAGTTTGTGTTGGAGTTTTACAGCTTACAGATAAAAATAAGATGCTTAGGGAAAGGAGAAACTGTTTTGAGAAGAGGTCTGTGCCATCTGTCCTTTATCTAGCAACCATACTGGAGAGAAAGCTTGTAATCTTGAAAAAAAATCCTACAGGAGCTGCTAAAAGTCTGTCTTTATCAGAAAATTTATTTGACAACCAGTAATAAAGAGAGTTAAGTTTATATTTTATTTTACTATGCAAACATATGCTATATATAATAACTATATTGCCTTTCATAATTTTAATGTGGTTGTTTAAATGGAGAAACCAAATTGAGGAACAAGTATTTAATGGGCCTATTTTTGTCAGTGTATTTTATCTAATAGTTTACAAAGATTTATACGACCTTACGTGTCAGTAATTGCAATGCCATTTTAAAGAAAGTCTTTACATCTGGCATAGACTGTACTGAGTACTGGAGTTTAATGTCAAGGAAGATGCAATAAAACAGAGAAAACTAAAAAGAGCCTTTCCCCCTACTAATAAATCCAGACAGAGTCCTGTTTCTGTTCCAGTGACATCAGAACACTGGATTGATACCAAGTCATTCTGATAAATGCCTTTAAGAAATATCTCTTCACTCTGCAGACATTCAATGTAAGGATTCAAGTTATAAGAATATGTTTTAGTACAACAAATGCAATAAATTAACAATTAAGCATTTTCCCACAAACTAGAATCAGAACAGCTTACATTGTTATATAATTTACGGGCATGAACTGAAATTTCCTACAAAACAAGCCATTGTGTCTACTTTTACAAGCTAACTAGCAGCATGTGACTGTTTCTTGTATTTCTTAAGGGATATAAAAAGTCTCGTTTAAAATACTTTGTTGATTGCATGTCACATTTCATTCCATATGTGCTTATGCTGGGCTGTATCATATCAAGTTGACTTCTAACTGCAACATAAAACAGAGCAGGACAATCGGCTAATATCTACCAACTTCTCTCTTTAATTATGTGCTTTCCCACTATACATAACTGGTAATTTAGTTTCGTCTGTGTTGGAAGGACAGCTTTGGGTTCATTTGTTAGGCTACACTTAAACAGCCTCTTTTGGTTTTGGCATATCAGATAAGCCAGGTACCATCCCTAGTGCTCTCTGCTGGAAGTTATTAACTGCTCATTTTCACATGCAGTTGGCTTCCTAATCCATTTTAACCAAGTGAGTTGGGTTAGCAAAGGCCTAGTTTATTTGGTTTTCCTGAAATATTTTATAGGGTTTTCGCAAATCTGGTGTGGCCAAAAATGGTGAGTTCCCCAAGGGACACAGCTGCCCCTGGAAGTTAGAGTTCTAATGCAGCTAGCACACTAGCTAGGAGGAATAAGGTGTCTAAGAGATTGTAAATGCCCATTAGGTACACAGGTGCTTTAGAAATCCTGTCACTTGTTGATTAGCATTTTTACAGTAACAACATTAAAAAAATATATGTTTTGGTGTAAATACTTCCATCCATGGAAATTTGGTAAGGTGTTTAAATATTTTTGTGAAGAATCATAAAGGTTCCTTGACAGACAAAATAAACTGAAGAAAGTACTATTATCCAGAACTGCATGCTATATTCTACAATTGCTGCAGTATACACAGTGACAAAACAATACAAACAATTTTGTTTCAAATTTTGTCTTCTAACTTTTTTTTTTTTTTAAATAAACAAAGGAAGATGAAACTCTTAAGCCCTAGGAGGCTAGCCATAGGTGCAAACATTTCCTTAACCACATTTTTTTTATTTTTGTTTTGTTTTGTTTTGTTACTATTTGACTGGCTATTACAGTGGTGTGGGGTGGCTGATATTTTTTTAAGGAAGTGTTTATGTCTATGGCTGTAAATATTTTTATTATAACAGGTCCTGTTCCCCATTCAGAATGAGATATTCTTTGTGCATAACTCCATCGGCATGCCTTTGAAATTACAATGATCTGACAGCAAAAACTAACATGAATCAACTGCATTTTAAAACCACCTCTACTGGATATGGAAGTTATCACCTATGTAAGGGGATTCATATATCACTTGAAGCATACATTAACTGTTTCATACTGGTAGATGGCTTACCTCATATATTTTTTCCCCATAAAATGTTTATATCAATTTGCAGTTCAAAAGAAGCCACACCATTAGGATTTTTTCAGCTTGTCTTTATTTTTAGTTTTAGACTAGCTAATGCTTTGTAATACAGAAAAACAATTCCAGACATGAATTTTGTACATACGTGTTTTTAGTTTTTTCTTCTTATATTTGCTCTTTCTAGTAATAACCAGTATTTCTGTTTAGAGGTTCATCAGTTCACATGAGATTTTAAGCTATTAAAGATGGGCTGACGCTTAGAAAGTCCATATGTGAAGATGTCTGTTTCTCCACAATATTATACTGATCTTCTCAGAATAGTCCCTCAAATGGCCATCGCTGTTACAATAAGAGTATTAATAATAATGGCAACCATATTTCTAATGGTGTATTATTATAATATTGAAGGACAATTATCCCATAATTTGTCAGCAATACAGCTACCACAAAGACCAGAAAGAATACATGATCTTACAAACTGCCATGTCTGGGTTCTATTTTGTTTATCATTTCAAAATGAAATAAATTTAGAATTAAAAAAATATATTTTTTCTCTATATCTGTGGTATATCCATAATAGTCTATTTTTTATCAGTTTCAGCAATCATAATTATATTAGCTTTAAAAATATCATTCCTTCATAATTAAACCCAATGCCAGAATGCTTACTATTTTTCTTAGCCTCAAAAGTTCACTAAATTCTTCCCATTCCAGCTTCCCCCAAACAAGAGCAGAATTAACCAAAAATGTCCAAAGAGCTGAGAATCTCAAGCTGTGAGTAGCTGAATAAAGAATTCTTCAAACAGGATGAGTGAGCTTAAATGTCACTGAAACATATGGTGAAACAGTTTTCTTGATGCGCCTGATTCCAACCCATTAAGGGGAGCTGTTCCACTGACTTCATTGGGTTTGAATCAGGGCCTATAAAAGGTATTTAAAAATGCTTTTACAATGAATGCCAGCTAATGGGGGCTCCTTTCCAAATGAATATGACCTGGTTTGTCCAAGAAAGTTAATTTATGCTAGATTGGAAGTCTAGTTTCACACATTTGAGTATTCCTATGAATGTTCTGGGTTAGACCTTCAGCTGGCATGTATCAGCCTAATTCCATTAAGGTCTATATGTCTGTGACAATTTACATCTGGACCATACTTTTGGAACCCATGTTCTAAGTCTTTGGAGATTTTCTCATCATGTCTCACTGCATTTTTCTTGTTTGGTTTTTCATGTATCAGTTGAAGAAAAACACCATGTCCAGGAAAACAGCCTGAACTCCTTATATATGCAAGGAAAGACAATGGAAGTCACACGAGAGGCACTGCAAATGGAAAAAAATAAAACAACAAAACAAAACAAAACAAAAAAAAACCAGAAGTATTGATATCAAATTTTCTTCAGTAAAATTTTTCTTCCATGCAAGGGAGACTGTTAACAACTTTGAGGCAGCAGCCTTTTTGTGTATATTTTTACAAAAATATCAGCCACTCCCTTTTTATTAGCTTCACTAGGACAGATTTCTGACAGGATCAGACACATACAGCAGCATGTGAATCTTATGTGAATACCATATTGTTGCAAGGAGAGATAAAATCCTTAACTTAAGAACAGATTTTATTGTGGAATACAACTTTGCTTGCCTGAAGTTGGTGGGATTTTTGTTTTCTAATTTAATACATTATTAATCAAAATATTGACATACTACAAAAAAACAATAAACATTCCTTCTCTATTTACAGATTATGAATATGTCTAGACAAGAAATCAAAGCAGATTGTAACTTTTGGAAGCCAGTTCTTAACTTGTTCTAAGAAGAAGTAGTCTCGTAGAGACACATCTGCTGCATTCTTTACAAATTAGGAAGCAAAGGAATAGTAAAGAGATGATGAGTTTGAAACCAGACAAAAATTCCTGCTGTCTTAGTTATTTAAAGTTCAAGTGTTAAAATTAGCTCAAACAAAAAACATTTTGCCATTGCCTATTACAATTTCTCATAAAAATATGGAGGAGGGTTGGAGATGATATTGTTATGGGGTTTGTCACATCTTCTGATGTCACCACGTTGGATGATGCTTGGCAGAAAGCCTTTTGTGTTCAATAAATACCAGATTTAGAGTTAATTCAACAGGAAGGTGCAAGTCTTACAAAATCAACACTCTTCAGGTATGCATGATAAATTGCCTTCAGCATTAAAAGTGTAAAATTAATTTGCTGAAAATTCACTTAGATACACATTCAGAAAACTTATGACCAAATTGTACGTGCTTGACTATCTCTCAGTCAGAAAGGTGTTTCACTTCTGTTTAGAAATGTATGTAAACATATTTCCTCTCCTATTGGCTTAATACTAACTGTGGTAAGTAGATCACTTTTGAGTTCATCGTTTACCGACCTTTAGTTCTGTGTCTGGTGCAAATTATTATACCAGCCTAATTTACTTGTATTTTAAGCCACAAAAACTGTGATTATGATCCTGATAAGAGTTTTCATTAAAGCATTTTCCTTTAGCAACACAGAGAAGTTGTAAGATTTGGGATATATTGGTATTTCAGTGAATAATTGAAGTCTGATGAATTATTTATATGTGAGAAATCACACAGAAAATAATTTTAATCAAATGATATGCTTTCCAAAATTATTTTTAATAAAAGAACTTTTAAGCCAACAAAGTTGCTGGGAGTCACATTGTATGTAGCTGTCTCCTATCACTCTGTACAATAATCCCTCTCATCCCTTCAGAGAGCTGTTTACTCCCATACTCACTGCTCCATGAAAGACATTTGCTTTTCCCTGCACAGCTGAAGAAATGCTGTAGGCTGGGCTTACCTAATATTTGAGAACATATTCCATTGCATAGTAGTCCTTCAACAGGGAAGATGGGAATTGATACAGAAAATGTAAATAAAGTAAAATTTATTAGAAAAGGGTGTTATTAGAATGACTACATATGGTGGAATAAAAGGGACCTTAGCTACCCTATCAACATTGAGCAAGGATTGGCAAGTAGGGATTGGGCATTATTCCCACAGGAAATGATGGGATCACAGTGATCCCAGTCAGAACAGGTCAGTAAAGAGCTGGCAGTGCAAGCGAGATAACGTAGCAGTGCAGATTCACAATATCATAGTAGCAGATGACTTCCAAGCAGGCTCCAAAAGTATTTGGGATTTTGGCATTTTCAGAAACATGATTAGGTTTGAGATAAGTGATGTAATTGTGCCCTACTTCTACTACTGTTTGTACTGCTTACATACTACTACTTACTATTGTGTTTTCCATTCAGTAACTTAGATTCTAGATTGCTTTCCAAACACAGAAACTTTCATTAGTACTGTCACTGCCTGTGTCTACAAGGATGTGACATACAATTCCTAAGCTTGCTACTATCAAGCAGGGTAAGTTTCTGTAAGTCTATCTTTCCTTAATTTCTTCATTGGTAAGGGAATCATGATATTTCAATTTATTGTTCACTTAGTATTTGTAATAGAGTTTCTTCTGTTAACCTTCACCAAGTGCTGCACACTGAATTGGAAAATACAGTGCAGTGTGTCCCAACCTACACATCCAATCAACACTTATTTCAAACTTATTTCACTCTTCTGAAATCACAAGTTACTGCAACCTTAAGCCATATTATTAAGTACAGTTTTGAAACAAAACTCAGTCCAGTAGCCACCTCTAATTTACTGGTGCTTTTTTTAAATTTATTTTGAAAACATTTTCTAACCTTTTCTCTCTCTCTCTCTTTCTTTCTTTTTTTTTTTTTTCTTTTTAGTTATATTGCTAAAAATGGTTCTAAGCAATTAAATAAGGAGAGAAAATCACAAAACACTGAAATGTGAGTTAAAGGGAGATGAAGATAAACCCTGGAAACTTTCTGGAAGCAAACCTGGCAATTTATGAAGGACCATGAGGCAAGTAAAGCACTGAATAAAAAAATATGTTTGTTTGTTTGTTTTTCCTTCATATGGTTTCCAGCATGAATCCTGCATACAGAAGGTATTTGGGGGTAGACACAGGAATCTGCTTCCACCCACTCCTACCCCTCCTAGATTGCGAGTTCCTGGAACTCAAATTTTACACAGGTGAGATAATTTTAGGTGTAGATATACAATGAATCAGAGTGTGTTGAATCAGTTCCATGGTGAGTTAAGATGTCCATATGAATACAATCATTGTCACTCAGCCCCATGGACCTGATTTTCAACCTGCCCATTCTTTAAAGCACTTGCAAACTTACACTAAAAATATATCTACTCACATCCAGCAGTGCAAACACTTGCATGAACACTTGACCTGCTACTTAACACTGCCAGTACACAAGTGGCAGAACTGGCATTCAGGCATTCAAAAGATAATCTACACACACATAATACCACATGTTTGCACAGGTGTTAAAATCAGTCAAATCTGTAGCTATATGTACATGAAGGAATAGTTTTGCACACACCTACCATCAAAGACCAAGAACAGACTTGGCTGCAAATATAGTCCCTACTACTTCAGCACTGGCATAATTTTACTTACATAGAGTTAATTGATGGCATAGTCTGGGAATTGAAAGACATAAAACAATTGCAAAATATTTTAAAAGGTCTTATAATGCATGTTGGCTAGAAACAGTAATGTGCATTTTATATTACAAAGCAGTCTGGTTTTTTTCATCTCTCTGTACACTTTGGGACTAAATAAACACATGAGTCCATTATACATGCTTATGAAAGCCCACTTGAAACAGTGAACAGAATCACTCTGAAGCTGAAACAAGTCAAGACACTGCTCATCTCTTACAGATTTACCTAGTATGGACTCCTTTATGAACTGTGTATGTTTTCTTAACTCTACTTGGTAACAAGCAATACTGTTTGTAATAATAACATTTTTGGTCTACAGATGAACCTTCTTGAAAATCAATAATGTTTTTCAACACTGTGAATGAGCTCTGAGCAGAAGTTAACATTCAAAAGGAATTGCAGTTCCTATCACACTTCCACTTTATTGCAAATACCAGTTACACCAAACCCAAAATCTACATCTAAAGAGCCTTGCATTACTTTAAGAAAAGAAATTGAGGGTCTAGACAGAAACAGAATGCAGATTTTGATAGCAATGTCACAGTGTTCATTAAGCTCTACTTCAAAAGGTTTTCCCTGCATTTATATACCAGTAGGTGAGTACTAAGCCATATGGAAGGTGTACTTCTGCTAAATCCAAAGGTCTTTTTGTAGGGATATTCTGTAGGGCCCTGTTCTCCTGCTGCATGTTTAACTTCAGAGTAGCTCTAGTGATTTCAAGGAGAAGCTTATGGCAAGTGAAGCGGTCCTACTAGACTGTTCTTTAGACTGTTCTGATTATAGATAAAAGTATTTTTAATGAATATGCTTTTATTCTTATAGGGAACTTTAATCTCTAGATATGGGCCAAGGGAAACAAACAAACAAACAAAAAGAACAAAAAAAAAACCTACTTCTTATCTTAGTAGTCAAGGAGTGATCACAGGAATATATTGCTCTAGAGTTAATCAAGTGGCAAGGCTTTTATAGGAGGGAAACTCACAAGTAATATCTTCAGATAAAAAGATTAGTGCATTTAAATTAAACGAATGGATAAACAAAAGTAGGTTTATGATAAAGAATGTTTTTATTATTGCTTCAAAGGGTATACATTTTGAAAAGTTAAGGGAATAGTTAAGAGACGGGACAATTATGGACTGTCCTGGTTTCAGTTAGGACAGAGTTAATTTTCCTCCTAGTAGCTGGTAGGGTGCTATGTTTTGGATTAGGATGAGAAGAGCGCTGATAACACGCTGATGTTTTAATTGTTGCAGAGCAGTGCTTACACCAAGCCAAGGACTTTTCAGCTTCTCACTCTGTACTGCTAGTGAGCAGGGTAGGGGTGCAGCAGGAGCTGGGAGGGGACAGACCCAGGACAGCTGACCCAAACAGGCCAACGGGGTATTCCATACCATCTGACGTCATGCTAAACAATATATAGGGGTGGCTAGCCGGGGTGGGGGGCCGGCTGCTCGGGGATAGGCTGGGCATCGGTCAGCAGGTGGTGAGCAATTGCATTGTGCATCACTTGTTTCGTACGCATTATTATTAGTAATACTATTATTATTATTATTATTATTATTGTTATTATTATTTTCCTGTCTTAATAAACTGTCTTTATCTCAACTCACAGGCTTCACTTTCCCGTTTCGCTCCCCCATCCCAGAGAGGGAGGGGGGAGGGTGAGCGAATGGCTGTGTGGTGTTTAGCTGCTGACTGGGTTAAACCACAACAGGGACTTAAATGCAAAGGACAAATCCAACAGAGATTCCTTTAAATAAGGCATAAAGGCACACAAAATTCTGCAATTTGTCACCAAATTGAGAAAAATCTTTTAAGAGAAGGCTCTCCATCCTGGCAACCCACTCAAAATAATACCAGCATTAGGAACAGAAAAATGAAATGGACATCTGGGAAAAAGGGAAGACTTAACATGGAAGAAATGCAACAACTAAAAGAATTAGTTATTGTATAGAACACCAAAATAAAAAATATAATTAAAAATAATGTCAATAAAAAGAACAAAGAAAGTGCAAGTGAGGCCATGCATACAGAGAGGCTGGTATTGAGATAAAGGATAATCTACAGGTGGCCTCCAAGATACATGGCCTTCATTTTCAAAACCAACCAACCAAACAAACAAATAGCATTGGTCCAAGTGTTCCTGTCAAACAAATAAGCAAATCTACACCAAAAACATCTTTTTTTCACCATTCCCTAACCACCAAACTAGCCATTTTTTCAACACACAGGACTGAGTATCCAGTATGTAAGAAATCAGAAATCAGGTTACCAATACTCAGTCAAAACAATCTGAAATCCTTCAGTAAGGTCTGTGAATGAGGATGGAATTTCAATTCAGTTAACAGTCAAGAGGAATGAAGAAAGGCAAGTTGAGGTCTGATACACAAAAAAAAAAAAAAAAAAAAAAAAGGAATAAAGGCCTGAGAATTACAGAACAGTCAGCATAATGGTAGCAGCTAGAAAGATACTGAAACAAGTAATTAAATAATCAATTTATAAATGCTTAAAGGATAATGAGATGAGAGAAAAGAACATGCATAAATCCGTCAAGAGCATATCATGGCAAATCAGTTTAATTTCCTTCTTTGAAAGGGAGTGACCCATCAGAAGAAGTAAGAAATCTGACGATGGGTAAAACGCTGAAGCATTTTGTTTCAGCACTTTCTAGATTAAATATTCTGTTTAGGAAATGCTGAAACAGTTGCATTTAACATTTTTCCAAAATCACATTCACATTTGAAAATTTGGTGTAAATACGTCTTGAAAGGTTATATAATGTTACAGAACCTAAACCAAAACAAAATACTTCATGTTGTATCTCTCATCCAAACACAAATATTTTTCCCCATACTTTCAACTATAAATAAATTGGAAAGGATTCAAATATTGCTATAACCAGGCTGATGATCATAGAATCATAGAATGACTTGGGTTGGAAGGGATGTTAAAGATCATCTAATTCATAACCTCCTGCCATGGGCAGGGACAGTTGGTTTCATATTCCCCAGAAAAATGGAAATAACAATCAGCTTAACTTTATTGAGCAAGATTTGGATGAAATATTAAACAAGCCTGTTTGACTATACAGAGAGCTAAACACTACAACAAGACATCTAAAAATGTTATTAATATTTTCTGAAAGGCAGATCAGAAAAAAAACACTGAACATTGATGATCTCTCTGTGTCATTCTGCTGTTGAATGAAAGCATGAATCCAGTGACATCTTGATATCTTACCCAATCTTGTACTGCTATTTAGCCTTTAACATCCTTGACAGTTATGCTGTTACCATCATCTCCAAGTCAGAAGGCAGGCTCAAGATGTTGAGTATATGCCCTTTGGATCAAGATCATAATTTACGTTTCAGTTATTACAAAAGCTGTAGATTTCTAGTACAATATAAGTGTTTAAAATGAATGAAACCCTGTTAACTGCAAAGATGGAATGGTCCAATGTGGGTGTCTTAAGAGGGTAGAAAGAAAAAACAAGATCCTGAAAAATTTCTTGAGTAGTTAGATGTAAAAAAAAAAAAAAATAAAATAAAAAAGCAGTTCCACTTAACAATGTTGAGGTTCTATACACTGCCAGTCACTTCTGTAAATGTTCATACTACAAAGTTAAATCTTACAATAACTGAGAATGTGTATACCCAGGACATCAGTTCTTTAGAAATAGACTTTTTTTTTTTTTTTTTTTCCCACTCAAATTATGCTCTTAGTAAATCCAAAATGTTTAATGAAGACATAGCCAGAAAGACAGTTGTGTCGAAACTGGAGAGAGAGAGAGACGATGAGTAAGAAAGAGAGCATAAGTTTAGTAGCTGCTGTGTGACATACAATACAAAAGAATGAACTTCAGGTTGGCTTGGAGTGGTATGTGTGAAACAGGAACTTTTAGCAGTCAGAGCCAGGACTGAACAGTCAAGCTGCGTAGTTACAGTCACAGCTAGAAGCATCAAACAGATTCAAAGGTTTGTGGATTTGGGACCTATACTGAAGCAAAATTTAGAGTCTTTTAAAAGTTGTCTGATTTTGAATTCTATACTTGTAATCAGCACTTCACTTAAAATTTCCACTTCCGAGTAGAAAAGAAATAATTTTTCCTCTTCAGAAAAGAAAAACTTGCTTCCATCATTGCTTGCCTCCAGTTGTCTCTGTCTAGTCCCGTTTGTTGAGTTCCCAAGGGTATTTGATGGAATGAGATTAAGAAGAAATTAGAGGGAACCATATTATGCATCTGAGGAACTTGGCAAAGAGACTGCAGCTAATTGAGATATTTCGTGGACTAAGATGCCCTGGCCCCTCGCCCAGTCATCAGACCCCTTGGAATAAGCAGTAAGATCATTAGTTTGCAAATTTAATACCAGCTGACCTTTGAACCCCTCTTTTTCTGAGAATAAAAAGAATTGCCTGGTGCCTGTAGCATGTGAGAGTAACACTTTAATTCTTCTATTTTTCATTCCTTTGCCTCCTTTTGCCTAAACATGTGCTGCTTTTTTTTTTTTTTTTTTTTTTCACAGATGACTGACTGACCTGTTAATGGAGATTAAATAATTTCTCTAACAACTTCAGTGGATTTCTGGGATTATTTGATGCTTTCATGTAGCTATACTGCAGGTGCTCCAGACTTAAAAAAAAATTCCAAGTTCTATTATCACTTTCGTCTTTTCTGGGGTTTAGACATGAATTGGGGGTATAAATGTAACCTTATATGTATAGACAAGTAATGTGTGTGTCTACATTCCACAGTCTATGATTGTGTTTCTTCCGTCTTTGTTTTCCATATGTGTGTTAATAATACTTTTCAGTATTTAGTTCTTCCTTCTTGTTATGCAAAATTTTATGCTGTATATACTGTTTAGAGACTCTAGTAGTTTCAAAAAATGTTTGAAAGATCTAAGAAAATCGCCAAGTTTAACATAGACAAAACTCTGAGATGATTATTTTAGTTTTTGTTTCATTTTGTTTTTCCCTTACCCTACTGGTTTCAGGGATTCTTCTTAGAAAACCATATTCCTCCATTACAATTACATCTGAGCAGTGTGAAGAACAGTGTTTTTTTGTGTGACTGTTCTTATCTATTGACACATACAAATACCATTTTCCTTCTTCCATAGACAATCTTGTACTAAGGAATTCAACACACTTTCTCTACAGTCTGAAGCAACAGCATAGGGTAAGTTACTTCTCTTCATCCCACAGCCAGACTTCACACTGCCTCTGTTCCCTGCAGTACTTCAGTCAGTGGAACCTTCCTGGGTAACTCAGGTTTAGAAACTTCAGTCATCTTCAGAGTGACTTTTACAATCTTATTTTCTTTGGCCATCAGGAAATTATGCTTTTTTTTTTTTTTTTTGTCCAGCTTAAAAACTCCTGAATGCTTGATTTTGCATAATAAGGGTGATTCAATAGTATATAACTTAAAATGGAAGCACTTATGGGTGTGGATGCAGATCCCAGCCCCTCACCACAGGGGTGACTGGCCTGTCCATGGGGTTATTACCCAGGCAAGGTAGGCAACATCATCATCTTCTTGTGACACACCTCATGTATAGTGGTAGTAGCAATGGTATCTGTAGAGAGCCTTCTCTGGAACATGATGTTGGATCAAGTCCTGCAAGGGACGTGACCGAGGAGCACGTAGTTTTTAGATACTTATCAAGTTTGGGTGCTGAGTTGTTTATCTCTGTCTGTTAGCACTGCAACATTATAGGCATGTGCAAGGTCAAAATCTCAAATGCTAATGTCCTGAAGAACATTAAACAGGGAAGTGACAAGAGTGGTCAAGAGCTCTCTATCTATGCTTCTTTATGATCGACTTAATGTTAAGCTATGACTCACCTGTGTTGCCTCTGGTCCTTGATAGCTAAAGATGGTGTCAAACTAGAGACTTCCAAGAAAGGGAATGGTTGCTCATGCTGTCTGCAGATTGCTTGATCCATATCCACAGAAAATTCATGGATGATATCAAATCAGAGGTAATGGTCAATGCATAAGAGGGCAGCCTGCTGCAAGCAGTCTGGGGAAATGGGCTGACAGGAATCTTGTAAAATTCAACAAAGGAATTTCCTAACTCCTGCATCTGGGGAGAAACTACCTCATACAACAGCACAATATGGGGGCAGACAGACTGGACAGCATCTTTGCAGGCCCTGTGAGTTCTAGTGGACAACAAGTTGATCATGAGCCAGCAATGTGCCCTTGTGGCAAAGAAGGCCAACAGTTTCATGGGTTGTGCTAGGAAAAGCATCACCAGGAAGTAGAGGAAAATGGTCCTTCCCTTCTATTCAGCTCTGATGAGACATCTTGAGTGCTGGGTCCAGCTCTGGGGGTCCCCAGTACATGAGTGACATGGGCATACTGGAGCAAGTCCAGAGAAGGACCATGAAGATATGTAAGGGACTGGAGCATCTGATATATGAGATGACACTGAGTTAGTATTGTTTAGACTGGAAAAGAGAAGTCTAGGATGGGTTCTGATCAATATGTATATAGACTTGATGGGGGGTGGTAGAGAAGATGGAGACATATTCCCAGTGGTGCCCAAAGGTCAAGAAGCAGTTGTCACAAACTGAAACACAAGAAATTCCATTTAAACATAAGAAAAAATCTTCTTTACTACATGGATGATCAAACACTAGAACAGATTGCAAGAATATTGTGGAGTCTCTGACCTCTGAGATATTCAAGCCCTGACTGGACATGACCTGAGAAATCTGTTCTAGTTGACCTTGCTCTGAGCAAGTCTCCACATGTGACTTCAAGCCTCAGCCATTCTCTGATTCTGTGACTTTGTTTAGGCCTCCCCAGTACAAAAAAAGACACTAAAATACAGGAGCAAGTGCAGGGATGATTACGGGGCCGGAGCAAATGAAATATGTGGAGGGGCTTACAGAAATAGTTTTGTTCAATGTTAGGAAGAAAAGGCTGAAGGTAGATCTTGCTATCTTCAGCTGGTAGAGTATAAGACACAATGGAGACAAACTCTTCTCAGAGATGCCCAGTGAAAAGATGAGAGGCGGTGGATGCAAGTGGCAGCAAGGGAAATTACTATTCATTGGGAAGAATGGTTTAAAAGTGGAAAACTGGAGAGAAGGATGGGATCAGAAAGGAAGACTGGTGAGGAGGATTGTAAATACACTCAAGTGACCTTGCAGCTGGGAATGCATAAAGTCTGGGGAGCAGCAATGTAGAAAAACATATAAATTATGTCTACTGCTGTTTGTGTTGTATGTTTGACAAGTAGCACATCTGTGCATAGATAACATAGGTGTTTGGTGCACTTGAAGGTTCCTTATTGGATGTGCTTGAGCTCCTGGCCTTGGTACAAAGAACAAAGAAGCACAGTGAGAATCACAGCATGGTGGTAAAAACTGTGCCTGGGCAACTCTTGATAAAAACAGGTGAAACCAGAAGGATGGCAATCTCCTAGCATGGACCTTGTTTAGTGGTTCCTGCATTTCTGCTTGTGTGCCTGTGATCATGTACCTTTGCTCAGGTGCTGCTTCAGGGATTCCCTGGTTGGCAAGGTCACGAGAATAAATCTACTTTTTGCATTTTAGCTGTGAGTATGTTGTTTCTGTTGCCTACCTGTGCTGACTCACACACTATTAGATATTAAGAATTTAGAAAAAGAAATCATGAGGAAGATGTTCAAACATTTATTTGAATTATACAGTGAAGTTGTAGAATCTCTATTGTTGCAACTATTCAAAATTTGTCTGGACAAGTCCCTGAACAACCTCATCTAAATTGCCCCTGCTTTCATTGAAGGACTCCATTAAGTGATATTCACAGATCCTTTCCAATGAAAAATATTCTATGATTGTGTGATTTTATGACAGTAGATAAAGCAATGTGCATACTGGAAGGTTTTCAAGTCTTGGACTTATTTCTTTCTATCCTCCACTCCCACTTTTCAGCCAACACACTAATGCATCACATCTGGTTTTTATATAATGTATTTGTTTCCTTTTACAATTCCTAGTGATGTAATTGTAGTCAGCTTCACACTGTCCCTTGATTAGTTTTCTTGCCTTGTAAGATAGTGTTTCTGCAAGTTCTACCTGTTTTCCTGTCTTTTATGAGGAGAAAATGACATTTGTCAGTATTATATACTGAAAGGATTTTTATTTATTTTTTTTAATATGTAAGAGACTGAAGAGTCATGAGAAAAAGCTTGTTTGGTCTACCTTTGGCTAAAAGAAAGAAAATTCCATCATTTCCAACATATCCAACAATCTGTTGTCTTGATAGCCAACATATACAGTTTTTGTGATGCAAAGTTTTTCTACGACACCACAGATTATAATCCTACGGTATGTACTAGGAATATAGAGGTGGAACCAAAATTTCATAAGTAAACCATAGATTACTTAATATGCATATAATTAAAACACTACCGACCTTGTTATCAGTACAATATGGCTACGTCTGTCCTAAGTCTGTCTGACTAAAGGTGTTGCACAGCAGTGAGGCTAACAGGCATGGACTCACCTGTGGTCCTGCTAGTAGAGGCTGTTTTAGCTTCCAAAGTATGATGGCGTTATACAAATTCCTTGTTTGAGACAGTCACAGGAGTCAGTGTTCTGACTTAAAGGGAAATATACAGGGAAAACACTAGCAGGAAGGGGACAGATGTGTGCCGCAGAAGCATGCATGCACTCCTGTGCATAAGTGATACCATGTTAATGAAGGAAAACATTCCTGTGCACACTAATATTTGCTAGTGTAAAATGTTCCTGCTTTCTTGACTTCTCTAACATCAGTAGTAACCCTCTGCCCATCCATTTTCTAGCAGTAGCAGATATGAAAAAGAAAAGCATTTCAGCACCTCCTGTTTGGCTTTCCTATATGAAATAAAGGGCCCAAATGAGTTCAGTGTCTGCTCCTCGCTCCAAGTACCTAGTGAAAATCACAAGCTTGGCTATATGAAGGTTTATTTATGACCTTCATTTTTAGTATTGAAATTTAGTCACATAGGGTGAAATAACTGAAAAAAATACCAATAGTTTGAGCAGAGCCAAGAGTGGACCTGACACCTGTTGTGAGTGAATCAGGATAATCTGGATAGTCTGGGGAGGTTTACGTTGGAAATCAGGAGACATTTCTTCTCAGAAAGAGTAGTCAGGCATTGGAACTGATTGCCCAGGGAGGTGGTGGAGTTATCGTCCCTGGGGGTGTTTAAGGAAAGGTTGGACATGGTGATTAGGGACATGGTTTAGGGGGTGACATTGGTAGTAGGGTGATGGTTGGACCAGATTGTCTTGAAGGTTTTTTCCTACCTTACTGGTTCTATGATTCTATGATTAAAACAGATTAAGACAGTCTGGAAAGTTCAGAGTAGCCCTGTGGGGCAGACAGGAATTTACCAGTTTAGTGCATGAACATCAGCTTTCCTGCTTTCCTAGCACAGTACTGTTGTAGAAAGTGATGTTGAATAACTTCAAATGAAATACAAACAAAAGCTGATAATATATAAGCATGTTAAATGATTGCTTCCTGGGGTTGTTTGGGAGCAGGTAGGAAGGGGTAGATTGGTGTAGTGAATCTTCATACTTACCAGTCTGGTAGGAGAGCAAGTGAGAACAGAAAAAAATGAGGGACAAGTGAAGAGGTATTGGTTTCTGCTGAGGAGTGGAGAGGGTGCATTTTTTGCATGAAGAACCTTAGGCATGTGTGAGTCTTTCACAAAAAAATGTATAGTGTTATTCCTGGAATAACTATGTGAAAGCACTCACCTCAAAAGCAAAAGGCACATCTTCTGCTTTGCCTGTTTCAAGTAGGGATGGAGCCATTCTCTCTTCCTGACAGCTGAGTCAAGATCACAAGCACTTAGTTATACTCAGTGTGAAAATTTCACTTATTTCTAATGGAGCTGTTTTACTCTATAAAAATCAGCTACATCAGAAGGAGACAGGTTCCAAAACCATCTCACCTGGTAGGGAGATGTAAGGACAAACAGGTCAGATTAGACCAGGCGTCTAAATCAAGTTATGAGTGTCCCAACTACTAACAAACTTCAAATCTTATTAACTGCCATTTTCTGTCAAAAAAGATTCTGTCAGAACTGCTGTACTCACCGATTAAGCTTCCACTGAAATTCACGGAAAATAAGTTTCTGTCCAACAGGGACTGGAAAAGAAGCATTTGTTAGGAAAGAGGACAGGTTTTCTGTGCCAGTTTATCATCTCACTGCCGAGTGAGAAACAAGAAGTCATGAAGAGCTCCCAGTATCTTACTCTTTTCTGAACACAACAACGCATGCATTTGAAAAAATGTGTGCTTCATGTTGTGTTTTTAGCAAAGGTGACTAATTTCACACAGTTTTCAACTAGTTAGCAAGGAATGTGTACCTCCAGGCACAAGTTTTCTGGGATGTGATAGATCTGTACAACTCTCTAATGCCAAGGCTTAACTTTAAGGTCTGCATAAACAATAAAATTATTGTTCTAAGGATCAGGAGCTAAAATCTCTATGGGACTGCATCAGCTCCAGCACCTTCCACAATTTGAAACTGACATTTACAAAAGAGATTTCTTAACCCTGAGATGTTAATAGTTGTAAAAGCAAACACTAGGAAAAAAAAAAAGGCTGAATTAAAAGATCATTGTGTTAATTAGTACAGAAAAATATTGGATACAATGTGCTCTTCACTATTTAAACTATTTGTTTGAACTTTGTGTCTGTCTGGACAATAAAACCAGTTTGCCCCCAGTTCTATTTAGCGTTGATTTTTCACTTCCTACTTCTCACCATGAACTCAACATTGTTATCTTTGGTTTCTCTGCTCTGCACGAGATGTTTAAACAGAAAGCCACAATATTTTTATTGAAACTTTTTATAAAACCAATAATGAAATGTCTTCTGCCCTAAGTGGCTTTTAAGCCACTGTGCTACAATATTTCCAGGTAAAACCCTAAGATGGTTTAATGAAATCACTGAAATGCTTTTTATGGATATGATACTTAAAGAATCACTCAATAAATTATTTCTGGAGGAAGACTACAAAGTGTCCTGCATGGTGTACTGATCAGTTGCAGTTTGAAATAAATTAATCAATTTCTTCCACTTTTAGAAGTTACCCCTGCTTGTGTATTACAGTAATGTTAGAAATGTAACACTGATTTGAAATCACTTGGAAGTCATATAAACAACTATTGCATATTGTCATATTAAGAAACAGTTTTAATGTAATTCCAAACAATTCTGTTCAGCTTTCATCCACGAAGAGCAATAAATACTGAGAGGAACTGAGAGCAGAGTATACTTCATCTGTTTCCATAATTTAACTGCAAATTTTTTGCTCCCATGTACGAAATATGTTTTTTGCATCATTGAGTTGTCAGGCTCAATTGAGGAAAGAAGCTCCCTTCCCACAGTGAATAATCTAAACTTCTGTTGTCCAGTCAGAGAAAAAAACATTCAGACATGGAACTGTCTGAACTGATTTTAATGATTAGAAAGAAAATATTGCTTATTGCTCCAATTGTGGGTTGTCTGTCTGTTGTAAGATGAATAGACACACTTGTGGCACTTTTTTTTTTTTTTCTTTCCATCGATGACTAATTTTTTTTCCCAATGGCATCTTAGCTATTTCAATTTTAAAACCCTTGTTTACACTGAACTTTATCCACGCTCAGACTAACAAATTAGATGAATATTCTGTGCAGGATGCATAATTTTGTCTGCTCTTTCATAATGTTTGGAGGAAATGTCCCATTAACAAACAATAAGAGAAAGATATTTGGATGAATAAGGAACAATAGAACAACTGTGGGAAATAATTTGGAAAGTTCTGTCATAGATGTAAGAGAGTATAAAACATGAGTATAAGGAATAGAATTAATTGGGAATTTTCACCTGCTATGCCTTTTTCTTCTGAAAAACAGATACTCCAGGAGATCAAAGATCTGTGTGCATCAGTGACGCTGTTTTTGGTAGAAGTGTTTTAATGACCTAAATCAGCTAAACCCCAGTCTGTAGACTTCTAGTTGCTACTTCATATTCAGAATTTGATAGCAGCATCTTCTTGTCGATTTTTGCAGTGTTTGCAAAAATACACCCTGCCATAAAGCAGAGTGTTCATCCACAGGTGCCAAAGTTGAAAAGGAATTTGGGAAGGTGACTTCTGTGAATGAAGAGGTGTGAGGTCGATTTCATTAGGAATGAGTTTCAAAAATATGCACCTCCTGTTTTTAAGAGATTTATCAGAATAACATGAACAGAACAAATGACTAAATAAAGCTGTATTCAAGTATTTTGTTATATTATTATTATTATTATTATTATTACCTGCCTGACTTCTGAGCCTTTTGCAGCCTTCAGGAAATAAAATCCAGTTAAGCTGATCTATATCATCAACTAACTTTATATATATATATAAACTAAGTGTCATTTTAAAAGGGTATCATGAATGCAAATATGTTAATGGTTAGGAAAGTCTTTCTACCAGCTTACTTATTTTTGCCTGCTAGTGATACCTACAATAAACCATGGCTGAAGGAATGTCAAAAAAAAAATAAACATTTTCTGATTTCTTCTTTGCATATTAGAATCTATTTGAACTACGAGTAGAAATATCAGTTTAAGCCTGATAAAACATTTCAACCTTTACATTTTTGCACATAGAAGACAAACTTTTCATTGGTTGTTGTTTTTCTTGTAAATTAGGTGACATCTAAGAATTAAAAATGTGGAATAAAACAATCTAACAAATGAAACATTTCATTTTGTAGTGCTATATTTTGTGCAATTTTTAAAAAGTTGACGGTTCCATTTCACAGTGATCTTTCAAGTGACCTGATCTCTAGAGGAGTTCCATAATAACAAACTGAAAACAAAAGACACTCATATTACTTACCTGTTCAAGATAATTCTCAGGAAAATATCTGAGTGAATTATGGGATCAAATATGTGTTTAGCTAAATAGACTTTTCCAATAACATTTTCTGACATACAAAAATGAGAACATTCTGAAAAATATATATATGTTTCAGCTGTAGCACTTTTCGTTGATTTTTTAAATAAAAGTTTACGATTTGAATAGAACAAAAGGTTCTTAAACACTGGCACTTTTTGAATTTGATACAATGCATAAGATCATAAAACTATTCAGTAGGTGGAAATTTTGTTTTTCCAAAAGTAACCAACACACATCTCACTAATTAAAGTAACATTTTTTATGAAAAAATATCCAATTAAATTTAAGGTAAGATTCCAATTTAAAGTGAAAATTTAAATCATCCTGATCTCACAGAATCACAGAATCACAAAATCGTCTAGGTTGGAAGAGACCTCCAAGATCACCTAGTCCAACCTCTGACCTAACACTAACAAGTCCTCCACTAAATATCTCCAAGTTCAACATCTAAACGTCTCTTAAAGACCTCCAGGGATGGTGACTCAGCCACTTCCCTGGGCAGCCCATTCCAATGCCTAACAACCCTTTCCGTAAAGAAGTTCCCTAAGATCCAACCTAAGCCTCCCCTGGTGCAACTTTCACCCATTCCCCGTCGTCCTGTCACCAGGCACGTGGGAGAATAGACCAACACCTACCTCGCTACATCTCAGTGATGTTCTGGTCTAAAGTCATGATTTAGCTTGGAATGATTTGTAGAAACACCTTTTTTTGGAGAATGAACCAAAGGTCATTGATGTTAATGCAAAGACTTTCATTGGTTTCCAAAGGAAAGACCAGCCTAGTGAAGCTATTCTGCCATCAGTTCTGTCATTTCAGCAAGTTAGAAGAGATGAACTGCTTCTGGAGCTGGAGGTAAAGTGCATACAGCTATATTAATTTTGAAAAGTTCATATGCACTTTAAAATGACAATCAACCTTTTCTATATGGACCAGTAAGCAAAAAAGGGTTGGAACAGAAAACTGTATTCTTCAAGTGTTCACGGTTTTCCCCCTGCAAAAGAGAAAGAAAAATATAAGGCTATAAATTAAGCTTTATGTTATGCATTACCGTGTATTACTGAGCTTGTAGTTTAGTCATTATTATTCCAGAATGTTATTACATACCTTGGATCTCTGTGCTGAGTCCTGAATCAGGACATAGGCAGTGAAAACATAAAAGCCTGGTTTCCCACGCTCTGCATAAGCTATTGTTATAAAAACAATTAGTTGGCAAGACTAATATCTGTAATAAAATAAGTTGGACTCTTTGAACACCTGCAGAGATATGAAGAGAAAGAGATCTGTTGATTTTTTTGTTGCTGAAAAGTCCAATGGAACCTTTCTAGTGCTCACTGTTATCCTAATCATCTAAGAGGTCACCTAATCAGGGCATGAATTGCCTATCCACAGTGCACACCTTACATTTTAGCATTTGTCAAAGAGAAAAAGAAAGATTTATCAATTTATACATATATATATATATATATTTGCTTAAATAACTAGTAGGCAAGTATAGATTATTAATGCTATCAAATCTCGTATAACGTGTTATGTGATATAGCTGAGGTAGCTTAGAGCTTAACCGCAGCAGGTTCCAGCTCACTGCTAGCTAGCTAATGTGAATGTTAATTCATTGTATACACTTATTGAAGCAATAATTTTTCATACTATCTCGTCACATTGTTATTAGCTTCTTTCCACCCTGTATTGCATGGCATCTGATTAGTCCATGCACAGTTTCAAGTGATGCATGCTATAATTATGTAATGCTGTATCATGCGTTATCACCTGGGGCACAAACAAACAGCAAAATCTTTCACTGAGGATGCAATTAGTGAGTAAAGCTAGCTGAGCACTTTCCACAGTGGTTTGCAGGTCTGATAAGAGTGCCACATAATAGCTACTTAGGCTAGTTGGCAGTACATGATAGAGTTGCTTTGAGCAAAGAACTGTTTTGATTTTGTATGAGGAAGTTTCTTGTATTATAATTGATAGCTATATTGTACAATTAAAAAGCTAAGCCTATGAAATATAGTAGCTAATAGACAAAAGGTCTCTCTCCTATTGGAAATACCTGTGAAGTATATAGTAGAAGGAAACATTCAACATGGTGTCTGCTGATCCACAGCAGGACTCTTCTGCAATATATAAAAACAACGTCTGCTTAGAGCGGGGGAACCATGTGCAGCTCACTGATATAAACCTCTAACCAGAATGTTCAAAGCTGTATTTAGCCACACAATTCCCTATTAACGTTAATAGGAAGTGTATGGTTTTCATACATCCCTTTGAAAATTATATCCCATGAACTACTTTGAAACAATATATTCCCACAAGCGTTGACTCAGAAACCAGTAAAGAATGCTGCAATTGCCATAATTCTGAATTACTGCAGCTTAAGAAGGTGGATTTATTTCCCCCAAAATCCATGGGGCTCATGGTTTAGAAAAGAGCAGTGCTTTTTGAATTTATAAATAATGCCAATGGGATCTTAATTGTTTTAAAAACTATTTAAGAACAATATATTTTTTCTGCATATCTGATGATAAGAACAATACTACTAGAAGAGGAATTAATTCTGTATTTTCATTTCTTAGAAGTAATGAGATATATTAATTTTAATTGTAAGTGGACAGTTTTTGATTTCAGCTTTATTTTCACGGTGTGAATGTATGAAGCCTGTTTATGAGTTCTAAGAAAAGATATGTCCTTCTCACTCTTGATTTTTTTTCTTTCTTCCTCCATTATAAAATAAAAGAAAATTCAAAACCTTATGTAGTGAGTAATCAAGAAAAATATTTTGTGGTTTGGATGAATAATTTGTTCACATTATCTGTGACTGTAGAATGGCTGAAAAATTAAATTTCAAGCTTTATTTAAATACTAGGACTTACTGATATGGATTTAGAAGAACAAAAGGGACAATAAATGTTCTTGTTACTTTCCTTGTGTTCCTGATCACCCATCAAGCAGGTAATCCTGCAACTTCAGAATCCCTCTCGTTATTGAGTTTGTATCCAGTCTAGTTCACTCAAGACAAAACTGTAGATGGTTGCATTCTAAAACATTACAATAGGAGATGAATGTTGTACTAAAAATGTTGTTAGCCTCTGCCCAGGGATAAATGTCACTCAGAGGAAGACAACCATAGAACTTGAATTTGAAGATTAATAAGTTAAAAGCAGGAAAAAAGGTTAATTACTCATTTGATTTAATTGACTTAATTTCTCCAACTCTGCATAAAATATTACATAAGACTTAATGTGTGTGGTATCTGTAACCTATCCTTTTTTCATTGCCTTGTTCCTGGAGAATCTTGCAACAGCTTGGGTTCAATGCAAAAACAAACAAACACACGAACAAAACAAACAACAACAACAACAACAACAACAAAACAAGAAAAAACAAGCAAACTAACAAAATCCTTTATCTGTTCTCTGGGAAAACATTAGGGACATAAAACTCCTATTCAACTGTTTTATTTTGGGGTTTGCTTCATGCTAGGATGTATGTTTTAGGACAGGTAGGAATGAAAGTAAGACATTGAGTAGAGCTCCAAAGGTAAGAGCTTTGGATTTCCAGTTTCAGCTTGAAACTTTTTAGATCATTTCTGTTCTGGTCTGTCATTCTTTCTGTAAGCTTTATCAATGTAACTAATTTGCTGAAAATGCTCTGCGAAAGTCCTCCCAGATTTGCAGGTAGATTTTATTACAATGAGAAAAAGCTTTCTTTTTGGTGTCAGGAGGAAATACAAAAAGTGCTTGCCCATGACAGGGATCTTCAACATGATGACATCATTTGCAATTCCTCTGTCAAGATTTCATGTCTCTGAATGAATACAGTGAAAGAGCTCTGTTTTCTTTCTTTCACACACACAAAACACCATGAGTACATCTGTTTTGCCTGATCACTGACAGCTCATCAAAAAAAAAAAGTGCACATTGGACAGTTTTAATCCAAATGAAGTGAAAAATGTTGTCTAAAGAGAAAGACTCCCCTGACCTTGTGCCTTTCGACTTTGTTTGTTATGTTTATCCACTCCTAATTTTAAATGGGTAGAAAGAAAAATGTCATTTAGGTTCAGCACAAACAACTGGGAAAATCAGAAAGAAGAATCAAAACCCAATATCCTGTCTGTGAAAGTGGAAAATATTTGAAGTCGTAAAGAAGTGCAATGATGGAAAAAAGAGGAGGTGGGCAGTCCACAGCAATGGGTCTATCACACACTTCGGAGTTTTTTGGTATTGAACACATGATAGTGAACTATGTTGCAAACCGGTTGATTGTGATAGGATGCCAATGTGATACAACACAAGATGCTGAAGATATAAACAACAAGGATGTACTTGCAAGGTGGTTGCCAAGAAAGCATTTACCCTGCTATGCTATTATGATTATTGTTTAGTACATTTTACTTGGATTTTCTTCAAAGGCTAATAAAAATTATAGCAGGAAAAGAAGGATACATCTGCATTCATGTGAATTCCTTTAATGGGAAATTGTCTGGCCTGTCTTCTGCATAAAATATTAGTCATATACTGCCTCTGGATAACAAAGTTGGTTTATTTGAGGCACTAAGTTTCTATTTTGTGCAGCAGGGAGAAAATGAGGAAATCATGTTCAGGTTTTATAAATTCAGGAGAAGTAATGTATTTTTTTTTTCTTTCTTTTAAAGTAGTTTGCTTGGAGCTTTTAGAAACTTTCCTCAGTAGAAGCCAAATTATCTAACCACTTTCATCATTGCAACTCCATTAACATTAATAGAACTGTTCTAAAAGCACATGTAAATAAGTGAAATCAGAATCAGGTCCACTAATTATCCTTTAAGCTTTAATTGGTACATTAAAATATGTGCTTGGGGAATTAGCCCAAGATAAAATAATCATCTCTATATGAGATTTTCCGTTCCCCAAAGTTTGCACTGAGTATAAGAATACAAGACCAGGGAATAAGGAGGAAAAGCGGTGTTTCACATCTCTGTGCTCTTTGGGTGTTTGTTTGTTTGTTTGTTTTTCAGCTGAAGAGAGGACAGAGGAACTCTAGAAGATCATATAAGTAATATGAGGAACTCTTCTTAATTCTCTCTCTTTTTTTTTTTTTCCTATGGTTCAATTTTCTCTTAGCATAACTTTAAATATATCTATAGTCAAGCATCAAGTTGTTGTAGTAATACAGGCAATAAGGATATACTGAATGAGTTCAGAGTGGATACTTACAAAATGAACCAGAAAATATAAACTTAACTTATCAGTTTCTATTGTCACCTGAAATTGAAGTTTCTTCATATTTTGGACTGTCTGATTTCTTTCTTGTGAAATGATCTTTTAGATGTCTGTAAGAAAAAATCTACAGAACATTTCAATTTATCCTCAAAAGATTAAATACTTATTATGGAAATGTTATGGGTACAGGATTTTAAGAGGGTGAAGCAATAAGGGTCTAGAAAATTGAAATGGGGTTCTGCAAAAGTTATTCTGAAAACAGAACAATTATAAAATAATGATCTATATCTACTGGTTTTAACTATCCTTTTATAGGACTTTTTCATAATGGCAATCAAGTTTTGGGACAGAATGCACATATTGTACAAGATATGAAGCAATCTACATTCTGTCTTGTCAGTGTCAGATTTTCAAACCAGAGCGACTGAATCTTTTTATTTCTGTGTGCAGCAACAAAACAAAGGACAGAAAGAAAATGTGTTTTTCAATTGAATTCCACTGCCAAAGTTGTTAATTCATTTGCAAGTAATGGCTGATCATGTGATCAGCTGAGCCACAGTCAGCTCAGAGCTACCTCTCCACTGAGCCTTCACAGCTTATTAATGGAGAGGACAGAAAAGTCAAAATAAGGTCTCAGTCAACCAAATAGATAAAAAATTAATGTTAAAAACAAAACAAAACAACAAACAAACAAACAACAACAACAAATGGGGAAGAATCTAAAAATACTGCTGGAGTAGTGGGAGAAACATATAGCTTCTATAACACTATTCAGTTTGTGAATCTAGAATGGATTCTACTATATCCCTGGACATACAGTTAACAGATAAGCTGTGGTTACATCAGGAATACGATTTAGTGTAACCAGACTGAGTGAAAGCATCATCCACCAGATTCTAGCAGGGTATCAGTAACACCATGGGATCAAGCAGTGCCTGAGCGTGAATTCTTGGTTCAGCTGGGAACAACAGTACAAGAGAACAGTGAGGTCAGTGTTAGACTAGACAGTCCAAAGTTTGTTGATGTTAATTAGAGCTTTTCTGTTGATTTCGCCTGATATTGGACACCAGCTCACCATTTAATTTTACGAGAACCAAGTCCTATGAACAGACTTCAGTACATAAAACAGCAATAGTCTTCCCAGCTTTCTAAGAAACAGTAAAAGTTCCATTGATAAATAACAGATGATGCAAACATTTCAATACAGCAGAATATACATATATTTTTTCCTTTTTCTATTTACCAACTACAAGCAAGGTAAATGTGATTTAAAAATTACAAACTGAGCTGAAGAAAGTATATTTGGATTCAGAGTAAAAACAAAATATCATAAATTTTTACTAACACAGAGGATTTCCCTATTGCGAAGACACCAAATACGACAAAATTTTTGAAATAATTGATGATGCAGAAAATTAGTAGTCTGTCTATGAGGTCAGTTACAGTTACAGTTACAGAAACTCTAGAATGAAAAGAACAGGGAATTAGCTTATGATACATTTGTATGGCTTATGGTGTTCAGAAACAAATGTAACATTGTTATGATCCATTCCTCACAATAGATCTATATCTACCAGTAAATTAGGAAGTGCCAGGACACTGGTACTGGAGGTGGAATTCAATTGCCTATATTATTAAGCTATTATTAAATACTCCTTGGCTTAGTTTTTGCCTGGACTAACTAGTGTTGTCCCTAAAAATCCCAGAGGTTTGGAATTTGTCATACATGTTGATTTACAATAATTTGTGGTTCCACATGTTCCTCTATGTGGTATGAAAGGGGTTATGAAGCCTATTTCAGTGCACAGTCATATAAGAATACTTGACAATCTATTGCAAATTGAGTTTGAAGAATGTCAGAAATACCAATGTTTTGGCTAGGCAGACAGTGTCTTCAGCTTCAGCCAGCAAGTGAGAAAAACTAATACCTACCAATCATGTCTTGCTTTACTTTAAAAAATTTGTCTGCTATGAATTAGGGGTATCTGACTGTAATTACTAACGTTTTTAAAAACTGGGCTCTCTTAGGTACACAAGTCCCAGAGAATTAACCAGTCTGTCTTTAATATAATTTGATCATTATCCAGGTTTCCTATACTATAAAGATAATATTTTTACAACATTCTTCAGGGTCATATTGCTGATATAACTTATTAGTTTGACAGAATGTTATATAAAATAGAGTGAATCTAATTCTGCCTAGAACTCTCAGCATTTTTTGTGCCTGACAGCAGGAAGCATTTGTCACTAACTAACCATTATGAAGAGAAGGATAAACTGAGGCTGATAGGGGTTAGACAGCAGATCAACAGCAGAACCTGGAGAATACTCTGGAACTATATTTCTACTAGCAAATTAAAACAACAACAACAACAACAACAACAACAAAGTCTAAGGACCTGTCACTGAGGTCAGCTGGCATCGCTCATGTATATAATCTCATCTTTTATATCCTACAAACCAGCCCCATTTACACTATCTATTGGGAATGGTCACTGAACTGTGCTAAACCCTGGATTGTGTCCAGGCATTGCTTTGGAGAGTGCTAGCTGGCCAGAATATGCTGTGGCCCACGCTGGCGACGGCAATCTGTTGACTGTGGGACAGTAATCAGATCCATGCCTTAAAGTGGTTTGGTTTACTGTCACAGGAAGAAAGAGACTGGTTGTCTGGCCATTCTGACAATGAGAATACTCATCTTCATCTAAGTACTAAAGAGATCTAAGTAACAAAGTGTGCCTGAGTAGTTTATTGCACAGGAATCAGTATATTATTTTAGGTATGCCAGCATTTTTAGGAATGTTAAAATGTCTGACCCATGAAAAAGCATTTGAGAAAATTCATATATTCTCTGATATCCTAAGTCTTCACAATAATTTATTTTTCTAAGAAACTGTAAATATATCTGCCAATCAGAACATGTTGAGATAGAGAACTATGGAGAGCAGCTGGCATTTCATAAATTGATGTGGAGGTCAGGAGTAATATCTTTCTGCATTGAGACTGCCTATGATTTCTTTGTTACGGAATAAAAACTGAAGTATATCTTCTTCAATGGACAATGCTATAGAAATGGCTCTGCAGTTATTCAGGTTGTGTTCTCTTTTTCTTTGACTTAAATCAGATGTTTTCATATACATTATTGTGTGATGTAAAGTTGGAAGAAACCTAGTTTTATTTCAAAAAGTGTTTCTTGAAGCAGAAATTAACATTTTAAAAGCTGTCAGGTATGTCTACAAAATGATTTATATCTCCAGGTAATGTGGCCTTTGGAAGCACAGTATATATGTGTATTTGGGACATTCAGAGTATTTTTTAAACACTGTACTTTGAACTGCTTAATCGTTTTTCATTGTTAACAGGAATTATGTGGTTAACTCCCCTCAGAACATACCACACTAAACATTTGTCTCCAAACCCTTCAAAGATAATAAACCATATTTTAACATTGCATGAACAATTTAATATTTTATTTTGAAGCAGCATGTGCATATGGCTAATAGAAAAAGAAGAGCAAGCAAATTAATCCCCCAAAATATATTTATATATGACCTTTGCAGTAAGAATCCTCAAAATTTTGACCATTAAATTTGGGTTATTTCTGAAAAACTGAAATGACAAGCAAGATTCTTTGGCAAAGGATCTGAAGTGAGAGTAAGAAAGCTGAGGGCTTTGCAGTCAATACACCATCGGCCTTTTTTATCTGTACCACATTGTCCACTGAAGGAGGCCATTGGTTTCACTTTGATTAAAAGCAGATGCTTAAGACAGATGTTTGGAGTTCAAAAGAATAGAGTGCACGCTTATGAAATGCTTCCCTGCAAGGCGCTCGGGGCTATGAAAACAGGTACAGAGTGTCCTCAGGTTCAAATTTCAAATATTCTAGGTAGAGGGGAAAAAAAAGGAGCATACACCTCATACCCTGCAGGCAATTTTCTGGTTTTTGAGACTGCCTGTACAGTACAGTCTGATTATACTTGAGCTTTGTCTGGTAACTTTCAGGAAAAAAACAAACAAACAAAAAAAGTCTGTTCTGTATTATTACTTCTGTAATTCGTATCTCCCCATGTCCCCGTGGTAGTTTTAGGAGGAGGTGGGATGGCAGAATGTCAAACTGCTGCTGCCATGGGGGAGAAGGGGTGCTGTAATCTGAGGACATCAGTCCCAGCTGTGTTTTTGTTATTGTGTGGCACCTTCTGATTTTTTTAAGTAACCTCTTACCTATACTAAAAAAGCTCACTACTATATTATTGAGGCGTGTATAAGATAGTTAAGTTGTAAAAAAAGGTGAAAGAAGCCTCAGTATTAGGGCTCCCAAGGCACCTCCAAGCCTGGGGCCCCTTCCCACATTCCCAGGACCCCACATCAAGGCTGCTGCAGGGCTGGGTCCAGCTCCCCTCAGCTCTGACTGCCCTGCCTGGCCATGGGCCCCCCTGAGCCAGGCCTACCTGTGGGCCCAGGTGCTGGCCTGACATCAGCCTGTCCCGGTCTCAGGGAGGTGCTGGGGCTGCCATGGTGCCCCTGGCTGTCCTGCTCCTGGCTGGGGCATGGGAGCCCTGCCTTGCTCTGCCTGGGGATGCCTCCACTTCAATTCCTGGGCCGAGGAAAACACCAGTGCCAGCACGAGGGCAGTGACTGCACCTTTGGTAGGAATTTAAGTGGCTACCAGGCAGAGTCTGGCCAATTCCATAATATTGAACTCTGTCGGATGTGGAAAGCAGTATGGGCACATACAAAATGCTCCTTGGGGAGTGGTCTTTGTTTCACTCTAACTTGCAGACCTTCCCTGGTAAGGGTGGCTGTGGGCTTCCAGCTGCACATGCATTACCGTTTTCAAAGACAGCATCTTTTATCAGGCTTGAAGCTTTGGAGTTGTTTTTCAGATCTTGTGGGCTTTAAAAGTAAATGACAGTTGCATTCCTGGATAGATTCCCTACTGGATGAGCACTATGTTTGCTATAAACATGAACATTTGAAATGCTCCAAAGTCTTTGTAAGCAAACTTGTCTGGCATTATATCCTTGACAATGCGTGTGTTTTCCATTTGCAAATAAATTTCTGAGTGTCCCACAGGGGTTATAAAGGATTCAGAGGAACAAATATTTCTTTTCCTACATTATTTTACCTCATTTTAGGACAAACAATTGTATAATGTGAGTGACTTTAGCTGTTTCTATAAATATAATTATATTGTACTTTATAAAACCTTTTATCCTTTTTGGGAACAGTGTAATCTGTTATTTGTTATATTGAAAACATCTGAAAAGGGTCCTCCATGGACAAGCTGAACTGGAAGTGCTTTTTGTTACCCAGCATGGTCTAAATGCAAGGAACAGGAGAAAACCTGAAGGCACAAGGAAAGGACCCAGCAAGCTACATATTCTCAGTATTTTTCCAGTGACACTGCAGAAGCTCAGAAAGTTCTTGTAGGAGCATAGTGCTTGTACTAGGCTGGACAGCCAGGATGAATTTTAGAAAGGATTCTTTACACTTTATCTTGATATATTCTCTTATTTCTTTCTGTGAGTCTGTAGACCTTTACCTGCACCCTTCATAATTCTGACCTGTGTCATTAGAAACTAATTTAGGGAGAAGGTACAGAAAGTAGACCAAGGATTACAAATTTAGGACCACTATCAGCAAGAATAACTGGAAAGATAAGACACCTCTGAACGAGACACAGAAGGCGCATCCAAAGGTCAGAGAGAAAATCAAGGGAGAATGGAAACCCAGAAGCCAATGGATGGCATGGTTTCAGGTACATCAGAGAAGAAGCTAAGAGATATTGGCCTCAAAAACTGGCATGGATAGGGGTCACTAGAATGACTTCAAGAAATGTGTCAGAGGACAGTTCTGAATGAGAGACTGGTTAGGTGATTTAGCTTTCCAGAGAAATACACTTGTATCCAGGGAACAAAGAGATATGATACTGAAAATGAAGATACAAAAGGTCTATATGGCTTGGCCTGATGGTTTCATGGGGAAGTTGTATAAGGGGACAAGGAAGTGACACAACTATTTCCTAAGAAATAATTTAGGTACTCATATAGGCAAAATTTACACTATCCTATTTCCATCCTATTCTATGATTGTGTTAATTATTCTAATTTAAAATTTCTACTCCAATAAAGATCCATACCTTATTTTGCCCATAAAAGTATTTCCAAAACACACAAGTTGTCAACGTGAGCTTATCTGCTATGCTCCTCAACAGTTTTCCTCTTTCTGAGTTTTTTTTTATTGACTTTGACACAGATGCTAGACCTTGAAAGTCTCACAAAACTGATCTATGTAAACAGTGGGCAAAAAGCAACAGACAGAAAAACTTATGAGCAATAGACTTGAGTTAGTTTCTCCCTTTGGTTTCTTGAATTTATTACCCAATTTAATCCTAAAAGCAATTTGGTCAAACCTGCAACATATGTGTACTCAAAGGCTGACAGAAGAGAGATGTTGATAAAACATTCAACCCAAAACTGCAAGCCTTGCACAACAACATATATCTGACTCAGGGACATGTGATGACAACCTGGTGGAGATTCAGCCCAGACAAGACAAAGGCAGGAAGAGAAGTAGAGAGAAATTGATGGCAGAGATAGAGGAAGTAGCCTCAGCCCCTCAGCTGACTGAGCAAACACATTCATAGCTAAAATTGTTCACAACTTGGAGGAATACCAAGGTGCTTGCTGTTTGACGATAATTCACACTAGCAGCTCAACCAGGTATTATTAATGCTGTTGACTGACAAGTTGACTTTTCATTTTCAGTACAGAGTTTGCTACTGGTCTTTGGAACACCATCATGTCAAGATCAGATTATTGCAATATATTCATTACAAGGCTACCCTATGAACCTATTTGGAGTTGGTGTTTGCACAAAAAGTAATAATTTATGTACAGGAACAGTGTCTTGCTGGAAGATGTTTTGCAAGCGGTATCTAGATGGATTTTTCAGCCAAATGCAATGTTTTCTGCAAAAGACTCATCAGATATCACTCTTAAAAATAACTTATGTGATGATAATTAAAAATGATAAGGATACATGAATACAGTTGAATGAGACATTTTGCCAATAGCTTCTCTGTGAAAGAAAATTTCCTTCAACTTTATTACCCACAGAAATCCAGTAGAGTATTTTTTAATTTAAAAAATGGAAACAGCATAGGGATGAGGAACCACAGATTATAAAAAAATAAAAAAAGAAAGAAAAAAAGGTAGCAAACGGGGAAGAAGACCAAGTGTTCACAGAAGCAATAAAGTATCTTTCAAAGACGTTCTGTCAGGAGCTCAAGCTGAATGTGTAATGCATATTAAAAAGGACTTAAAAAATAACAAATAAAGAAAAAAAAAGTTAAACAGCAGAGAAAAAGTGGCTTTGATTTTTTTTTTTTCAAAATATCGATTATATTAATACTTAACAGAAAATAGAAAATATAACCTTTAGCAAATCAAATGCAAACCAATAATAATGCAGACCAACACTCTTATAATCAACTTGTTAAAGGCATAAAATTATTAATTAGAAGAGATTAACTAGGAAGCAAATATACCAGAAACTAGGAGTCTAGTTGTGTCTCCAGGGTTAATAGGCAGTCAAGATATAAAAAGTTCACTCAGAAAAGGCAAGAGTTTAAGAGCAGAGATAAATGAATTATTTGCATCCCTGCTGAGTGTGAAGGAGAATAAGGAAGCTCCCATCCTGGAACAGTAATTTGTCGGGGATGAGTCAGAGGAGTTATCTCAAGGAGAAGCAACAGCAGAAAAAGCTTAGAATACTGTTCATTAAATGAAAAGTAATGGGTCACAAGGCCAAGATAACAGTCATCCAAGATCTTTAAAGGAAATGAAATGCTAAGCTATTAAATGGTCTATCAATTAAACCATCCTTCATACAGAATAGAAAATGATTATTTTTTATTTCTTTTTAAACAGGAACTCATGTAGATTATAGCCTAGTAGCCCTAATTTCCATACTTCCAAAATTGAAAAAATCTGTCATAACTGTAGACATAGTAGGCGTATAGCTAAACTAGCACAACAGGAAAAAGCCAACGTTATTTATAAAGGGACATCATGCTTCAAAAGCTGCTTGTGTTCTCTGAGGAAGCAAACAAACATATATACATGAGATTCGATTAATACAGTAGACTTTGTTTTTAAGAAGACTCATAGGCAATTCCTCATCAAAGACTATTAGAGAAATAGACTATCACAGGTTAAGAAAAAGCTCCTCACATGAATTTAAGAGATAAGCAGAAATAAGATGTTATTTAAATATGGAAAACAAAGAATAAGGTATAAGCAGATTTCCCCAACTGAATGAAGTAAAACTGCCATCTGAAAAGGCAGATAAAATTAATTAACATAAACTGTGTACATTCTGTACAGTGCATGCACCGTAACATGTTCTCAGTTAGATATTACCACTCAACAAACAAACAAACAAACAACAACAACAACAACAAAAGAGGTATTTTTTTTTCTGTGAGTAATTGTGAGTTACTTCTTTTCAAAAGAAATCAAAGGCCACCTGGATCCTAAAAGACAAATGGAACATTACAAATTATAAAATTACAATATGTTACAGCATAAGTCTGGTGTGTTCACTTTCTGAATAGCACATGGCCATGAAGTTGGTTTCCTTGTCTTAAAATTTATAGTAGAAAAGATAGGGCAAAAATCAACAGGAATAAGAGTGTCATAACTGGAATAACAGTGAAGAATGGCTATCATAAAAGTAGGCTACAAAAACTAGGACTTTCCAATCTGGTAAAAGGAGGAGAGGGATTTGAAGACGAACTTTGAATAATGAATGAGAGAATGTGAGTAGGAAGTCATTAGTTATTGCTTCTTACAGTGGAAGAACTAGGGGGGATTAAAAGAGAAATAAAGAGGTCTTTACACTGACCGTAACTACAGGTTGCTAAGGATGCCAAGACGCACAGGTTCAAAAAGTGATAAAAAATTAGTAGTTACTCCAAGCCCATTAAGGTTTACTTATAGAAGAATGCTATTGTGAACTCCTGAAGTCTCTACATCACAGATTTCCTGAATCTGGGAAGATATACTGGGAAAAGTACCCTGAAATGCTTCTGCCTTTAGTAAGCTTCCTTCCAGCATTTAGCACTGATCATTATCAGAGGTGTAGTAGTGGGCTCCTTGCACCCAAGACCCAAACTAAATATATTATTATACACCCCAGTGGGATAACTTGCTCCTCTTGATTGTCTGATAGCCCATTTACACAGATTGTCATTTCCATACTAATCACTAAGGAATTAAGATAAAAAATTGCTTCTCATTTCAGAACATTCAATTTAAAAATGAAAACTCTCATTTGGTCTTATACATTGCTAGACTTTATACTGTAAATCATTCTTAAATATTTTTTTTTATTTATCTATAGTTTATTCAAATAAACATTAATAAAAAGCTAACCATTTGCTCAGCTAACATTGTTAGGTATTTTCTTGACATTTCTGTAGCAATAGTCATAACTATGGAAAAGCCATAGTTTTGACAGAAGGGATCTAAGATGTAAGCAGAAGGTATGGTTTAAATGAGCTAGCAAATATGGTGTGAAGTGGGCTAATAGAATATCATATTTTATGCCCATGGCTTTTTACTCCTAAAGGAAAAGGTCGCCCATGAGGTAGAGTTGAATACTGTGCTCCTGAACCCTTACTGCTGTTACTGGTTGAAGCACAATAGTGACAAGTCAGTGAAAATCACCAGCTCCCACTCCATAGTCTGAATTTTGGAGATGTGGCACCAACAGGCAAAGCCGGTTGAAAAAGGATATGAAAATGGCATTAAGCAAGCTTTTTATCCTCTAATCCTAGACTATTACGGCATAAGAATGATCTGTGATCTAAAACAGTGCAGCCAGAAAATACTCCAACACACTAGTTCTTTCACCTTCTGAAATTGCTTCAAGTACTTAAATTGCCAAAACTATTCTCATACCATCACTGTGACTGTAAAGTAGACTGGTGAGAAAGTCTGCCCAGGACAGCAATAAGAGAAGGCTAAAAGTGCGAAGAGTGCTTTTGCCAACAACAGATAGTCATGGAATTATGAGAATAAGCATCAGGATTTCCTCAAATGTCAGCTGTCATTTATTTAGGGCTCTGCACATATAAGGTAACTCCAGATATAATTTTTAAAGTAAGATTTCTCTGAGAGTAAAAGGCATCAGAACAATAGGATTACAAAAGATTATTTGCATATTCTTGCATTTTATTAGCTGTAAAGGCTCATCCAGAGAAAGGCCGCACCTGTCAAAATGAAATCTTTTTATTTTATCCTTACTAAAAGGCTAAAAGGGTAAAGCTTAAAAATTGTGGGTTAAAATGTGAGCAAGTGGATTGTGCCTTAATTTATTGCTTTTAATATCCTGTGGGGTAAATATGTTACCAGGTCCCTGTGGCTATGTTTGTTATTTAACGCTTCACCTTGCACCCTCGATGAGGTTTGTGAAGCAGCAGACTTGAGATCATATTGTCTGTGGGCTTTGCCTTGTTCACAGTGGGAGCAAGCACCATCCTCATGACAGCAACTCTGTCTTCTCTGGTGTGTGTTAATTACATTTCCTCTTGATCACTGGGTGGGAAGAATCCGTGTGCTTATAATTGTTTTCTTACTTGGTCTGGCCTATCAGCACGTTCTTGATGAATTAAGCTGTTGGCTACAGAAAGAAAAGGCTAAAAAAGCATGAGCTATGAAAACAACAAATTCGCTTTGTTGCAGCTTCATGTAGACTATGAGCTTAGGGGCAATGGACGCTGACTTACATTCTCACTTAAAGCTTTTTTGCATCCATATATGAAGGTGATGCCATGGGCCTCTAGGTCTTCTGAGTGTTTGCTTGAGGATTGAGCCTGTCTGTCTTGACCAGTAATTCCACTTGACACAGATCTCAGTCTAAGATAAGGTGGCGCTTTCTAAAAATTATACTGAAAGGACATTCTTCATGAATGTTTCATTTTCTGAGAGAAAAGATGGCATATGTTTTGTTTTGTTTTGTTTTGTTTTTCTAATAACAGCTTTTGCCAGTTAATAATAACCAAAATGTATTTACAGCTTTGTTTACTATCCTTCAAGCTGTTTCCAGGCCTTTTCTTGATAAGCTCTTTGAGTTCCCCTGACCCCTTCTTGTGCCCAAAGTTTTTGTACTTATTGTGCCCAGCTTCATTCCTTTGTCCTTGGCTCTACAAATCACCCAACGCTCTCTGGCAGAGAGGCGTAATTTACATTCTGTTGTGGAAAGTAGGGTCAGATATTTGGAATAAAAAAGGTCATGAACTGCAGAAAACAGGCTGCTTAAACTGAGTGGGAAGTGACACAGTCAAGGATAGATGGGTTTTACACTAATTTGGGCAAGACAAAATTCACTCTCTTAAAGACAGATGAAATAGGTGAGCTTAGCCATTTCTTACCAGCTAGTGTAACAATGAGCAGAAGTTGTGGCTGTTGCCACCTAACAAGCCTGCTAGCAGCCTGGCACCACAACAATGTCAATGGTCTGTTGATGAAGAACCACAACTCCAGTGTGGTCCAAGTGTCATTTGGACTGGACTGCTCTGGAAAGCTCTGCCAGTTACAGCTTGAAGTCTGGAGGCTCAGCACAGTGCATCCTCTCTCTCCATGTACTGTTGGGATCAGTAAAGCTCATTTGTTCAGATTGCTTATCCTTTCTTTTTGAAAACAGGAGAAAATGGAAGGAGACAAAGAGATAGGAGGTGTTACAGAATGACTGTACAGGCAGCTCTCAAGACGTAGTTTTCAGTCAGTGGTCTCTAGGCCAGGAAGACTTACAGTAAGGATATAAATATCAGGAGTGTTGCCAACAGTCTTGTGTTTGTTATTCCAAAGTCTGTAGTGCTAGACTTGATTTTGTCTACAGTCAAGAAGGTGTCATACTCTCATGACAAGTTACCTTAGATGGCTCCCTTTCCTCTTGTTCACTGACTGTACAAGGAGGAAAATCGGTTTTAGAAGCACCTGAATAGCCAGTAATCTTTTCCCTCTTTCTTTCTTCTTTCTTGAACTATATAATGGGTTATCAGCAATACTTTGGTATGTCTAAAAAAATCTTTCAGCCTCTGACTAAACATCCACACCTCAAGATTACTATTTTTTGTTTTATTATAAAACAGATATGTTAATCAGTCTTGACAAAACAATATTTAGATAAGAACAAAGTTAAATGAAACTGAGGATTTTTTTTTTTTGTTTTTGTTTTTGTTTACGGATTGGATAGGTTTGTTGTTTGTGGGTAATCTTAATATTACAGTGCCAGTCTATATTTTATCTGTTCATCAAGGGGACATAAAAACACAGGAACTTCCAGAGCATATGAAACCAGTGGTCCTTCCAGTTCACTCTTCCCTTGAAAACAGCTGCTTTAGAAATCAAGTAAATTGCAAAGATTCATATACAGGACTGCAGTAGAAGTCTTGTTTACTCTGTCAGTCTGGATAAATACATTTTCACCTTCCACTTCAGTGATGTTGACTACTTAACTTACCACTTTCAAGAATGATGTAGAATAATAATTTCCAACAACCAAAAGACAAACAAACACACAAACAAAACAAAATAGAACTCCTCCACACTTCTGTCCTGAAAGAGACTGATCAGAGACTTGTGTCCAGAGGACATGTAATGTAAAATAAGGGCTAGCAGTTCAGCACAAGACACAGCACTGTGAGAAATAGAGAGAAATTCAGGTCTAAATAAAAGCGTCTAGAGCCATTTTTGAGGCCTTATGTTGCTTGACAGAGATATGACACAGGAGCTAATTGGAGACCTATATATTTTTGGAACATCTTTTGGAGACTAAGCAGGACATCCTGGGGCACCAACGAAATGTCTTCTGTTAACTACACTTAGGTAGCTGTATGTCTCTTTTATTGTCAGAAGCACATTACTGGCTGAGATGAGTTAGTATTCTTGTTCTTATACTAAATGTCATTTGGATTAGGCACCAATGACTCCACACCTCATTCCAGCACAAATATGCTTTTGTTCTTGTAAACTAGCTATAGTTTTGGCACTACAAGGGCATTCAGTCCCCTCTCTAGCACAGAGCTTAAGCATTTGCTTAATCATAAACACAAAGTGTTACAAACATGTAAATCTCAGGTTTACAGACTGTAATTAAGCCTGATTTTAAGAAACTGCTGAAGTGCTCTGCTGAATTATTATGATAATGTCTTTGATTTTATATGTTCAAGTCTACTATCTATCTGCAAAAAATGATCTTTTTTAGAATGGTAGACACATATTTCCTACATTTCAGTTTTATACATGAGTCTCTAGAGATTATAATTTAGTTATGAGAAAATATTCCAAGAGAAGATTACAGTCAATGTAAATTTTTATGCTGAGAGCATTAAACATTTGTGTTTTCAATGGAAAAACAGTGAAACCCAGTAGTTATGCCTTGATCTTGGGTTTTGAGGTCAATCCTGGTCACAAGCAATTTTTTAGTGGTCTTGGGGTCAAATGAAGGTCAGTTTAACATTCCTGTCAAATTGAACCTCACAAAAACAAAACTTTCAGAGGGAAGGGTGTAAATCCACAAAAAATGAAACCAAGGAAAATGTTTGCAATAACCTTTGCAGGAGTGAAACTGTCCAGCTTTGGGAACAGTTCTGCATATTTTGCTATCATCACAGCAAGTCAGCAGAAAAATAAATGGCTGAAGTACTGATTTTCATGTACTTTTTGTACAGAGTTATAGATTTACATGTTTTTAAAGGTTCATCCTATTTTATTGACAGCAGGCTAAATCATTTTGGAGCTAAAGAAACTATTTTTCAGTTGTTCTAGTGGGTTTTATCTTTGAGAATGCCCCTTGAACTAAACATCTGACAATTTTCTCATTGTCAAGGTAACATTCCCATTATCAAATGAACATATACTTGAGTCAACAAAAGAACAAACAAGGAGGAGTTTGGAAAGTGTGAAAACTGAGAGTAGCTAATGGAATCCACTGGGCAAAAGGACCAGTCTTCCTGAGAGGACTGTTTATCATTTGGCTTTGGATTAAACAGATGCCCCAGGAAGTGTTTTTGCAATGAAGTATGAAGTTCATGTTACTCCATCATATTTGTATATCAGGATAACGACCGTCTGCGTTTGAATTTATGTAAATTAACCTGGTCTGACCTTACTGTCTTGCAAATAAAGTCACTTTCAGCAGGTATATAATAAAGCAAAGCAACTTTATTGCTCTCTACAAGTACCTGAAAGGAAGTTGTTGGGAGCTGGGGGTCGGCCTCTTCTCGCAGATAACTAGCAATAGGACTAGAGGGAATGGCCTCAAGTTGCACCAGGGGATGTTTAGGTTGGAAATTAGGAGACATTTCTTCTCAGAAGAGTAGTCAGGTATTGGAATGGGTTGCCCAGGGAGGTGGTGGAGTCACCGCCCTTGAGGGTGTTTAAGGAAAGGTTGGATCTGGCACTTAGAAACATGGTTTAGTGGGTGACATTGGCCAGATGTCTTGAAGATCTTTTCTAACTTTAATGATTCTATGATTCTTTTTTTCATCTTTACTTAAACAAACCTTGTCAGGAAAGGATTGATAGCAAATAACATGCATATGTGTGAATGCTTAAAAGTTAATGGAAAATGAATTTAAGAGTCCCTCTGTAACACTACTAATGCAATGGAGAATTTAAGAGCAAAATTTTAATTTTAAAGACATGGATCCAATGCTTGTATGAACTGATTTATATGACATAATTGTATCCATATATATGTATAGGGGAAACAATCTACAACATATGTAGATACACAAACTATGATTTTATTTTTATGTGTTTAAATACATGGTCACAGTATTGCATCCAATTTTTCCATTTGCAAACTCCAAAAAAATACAGAACAAAGCAAACTGTGGTGTTTGATTGCATATATCAATAATCATTCGATATGTCATAAGATATCCAAACAGCTCATTATTTAAAATCTAAATATCCACAGTGGCTGGAAAGGCATTCATTCTTACTGAGAGCTAAGCCCCTACAATTTCAAAAATCAAGCATTTCCTAAGTAATTTGAGTACCTCACAAAGCATTTAAAACATATCTTAATACCATATTTTCATTCTGGAATAATTAAAAGCAGTCAAATTGGCACTTACCAAATTTATGCCGCAAAAAACATCTCTCTTTACATACAGAGAAGTATGAAAAATGTCAATCTCAGGAATAACTTTTGGGGGCAGAAATAACTTAAGTACAACAAGAATGAGAGGATTAGATCATAGTCCCAGCTTTATGTTAAAACAAGCAGACAAAACACACTATTGAACAAATTTGAGGACCATGGATGTATTATGGAGTGCAAGTGATGTAAGTGTATTAATTATTTCAGAAGCTTTGGAGAATAAACTATATGCTATAAAATTTTACCTAAGGTCCCAAGTCTCATCCTTTTCAATCATTTTTCACACCTTCTGTGACTCTGATATCATGGTAGCAGCTGATATTATCCTGAATACAGTAGGTAAGAGGAAGTATACTATTCATGAAAGAAAAATTCTGAGCTCAGCTCTGCAAAAGATTAAAGTTTGAGTTCAACAAGGATTTTTATACAAAGATAAAGACTTACCCATGAATACTTAAATTGTTGGATGAGAGCCTGTGTTCTTAGTTCTTAACATTAAGATTTCCCTGTGACTTTGAGATGTGTACAAGGTTATTCACAGAGTCTGTGCTTGTTATTATTATTTTTTACTCTAATGGTACTTCAATGGCTTTGCAAAACTTAAAGGAAACTCTCCTAGATGAACATGATTATTTACAGCCTGGTGACACTCTTAATCCTCTTTTTGTCTCTGAAAATTTAACATTTCCCATGGCAAGCTGGTAATTATATTTATTACTTTACATATCAAAATAAGATTAACCATTCTTATGTTTGAATTGTGAAGGGTTTCTCCTCCCTCTTTGTCCTTGTTATGTTCTTGGCAAGAAAAAAACAAAACAAAACAAAACCAACAACAACCACTCCCTTTGACCTTGTAGAACTTTTAAATCTCTCTTAACACTTACTTGCTAGATTATTGTATCTCAAGCTTTCAAGTACCTTTTATTTAAAAATAATAATTAAAAAAAAAAAGAGAAAGATTCTGTTTACCTTAAACACAGTGGACAAATTCTTCCTTTTCTACCTCATTTTACCCCAACTAAGTTATGCTGTGGAATATGTCTGCCTTATAAAGGAATATGTATTAAGTCAGATTACATTCAGTACATCTCCTTAACCACAGAAGAACTACATAGAATGATATGGCATCTTTTACTAACAAAAACTTTACCTGCATTCTATGCAAAATATCTAGGTTAAGTTTTTTCCCCTACTAGGGAGCTCAAAAGTGATGGGATCAAAGTCATGAACCTAACTGAGAAAACAGAATCCAACATAAAAGCCTCAGAAAGACTAATTAAAACTTCCATGCTCTCCTAGAGTGAGCAAGGACATGACCCAAATGCTGCTAAAGCATGTGGGATTTTTTTTTCCGTGATATGAATGCTGGCTAGATCACATCTAAATCCAAGCTCTACAGAACATATAATTTTCCAGGCACTAATTCTGTACTGTATGTCCAAATTGTTATGATAAGCTATCAGATATATGAAACGGACTGTTCCATCCTTACATTTGCAAAAGCCTAACAGAAATTTAAATTTATGAGTGTGATGCCTTTTTTTTTTTTTATAGTTTTCAGGAGTTTAAAATTGGACACCTATGAAGTTTTCAAAGCAGGAACACGCACGCACAACAATCATAAACAGTAGTACAGTAGTATCATCATGAAAATGTCTCCCATTTAAAATCTCTAAAACCCATTTTTAGGCTCAGAACCTGTTCTGAAATATGCAATCCACAATTTGTGTTATCTTTCTTTCTTTTCTTTTCTTTTTTTCTTTTTTCTTTCCTTTCCTTTCCTTTCCTTTCCTTTCCTTTCCTTTCCTTTCCTTTCCTTTCCTTTCCTTTCCTTTCCTTTCCTTTCCTTTCCTTTTCATTGCATGCATATCTGCAAGGGTAGAAGCTGTATTGTAACTACGTTGTCTTAACATAGAAATTGGGAACAGATGATGTAGAACAACATAAATCATACTTAATGTAGACATAATAAACATATTTGGTCCAAATATCTTTTATGTTTAGAGTCTCAATTTCCAAATGGCGGAACCTTCTAGAGCTTGCTAGATCTTCTAATGTCCCCAAAATTTTTATATCTTTATATGTGTGTGTGTTTGTGAGTGTGTATAAGGATTAAAATATGTCCTGTCATATGCCTAAACAAAGAATTGTTTTTGACATTCTCAGACGTGTTGCTTTGTAAATGGTTGTCACCATAAGATGATAGGGGTAATAATAATTTTTCTTTTCACCTTGGCATCAACAAAAGTTGGATTTTTCTCACAGTGTATTTCTTTGGATGGTTTAAGAAGATGTTGTTTCATTGAAAAGCCTTTCTGCTAAGCAGATATGAGAAAAATGTAAGTGCTGCTGTTCAGCAGCACAATGGCTTTTGCCAGCTGTGCAGTTGTGTACCCACAGAAGGAGCCTGGGAACACCCAGGAGATTGAAGTGGGCAGGACATGGAGGGCTTCTTTTCCAGTCAATTCTTTGTACTCCTGAATTTGGGCAGTGTCTAAGGGAATAAAGAGCTGAAAGATTTATATGTCTTCTTGAAGAACCAGAGGACTGGCACATCTACTTAATGTGAACAAAAGCAGTAACATGAACCCTGCTCTCTTCCCTACTCTTATGTTATTAGATTTTTAAATTATATTTTCATTAAAAGTATGTCTATATCATAAAGAACTGAGACAACCAAATCCAGCAATGGGCTAAACTGAAAATTAACAGTTTCAAGAAATATCCCATGAAAAATACACCACTCTCCAAAGTAAAATCTGCAGTCAAGGGAATGGTTGAAAATTTTCTTGGAGGTCTTCCGTGAAGAATTAGGAGTGTGTTGAGAGCACGGACCCTAAGTCATCTGATCCCTCGCATACCATAATCCCATAGTGAAAACAAACTCAGGACCACATGATAGGATTTAGCATGAAGAAAAGCTCAAAGCTATTGAAAATCCTTGAGGAAGTTCCTAGAAACAGGTCAGTATCATTAAGAGGTTTTGAACTTTCAATAAAGTTTTGGTACCAGATATTAAGGACCCTGTCACTCTTGGAATCTGCAAGTGATTAGCCAAGACCTGTGAACAAAACAATGAAAGTTTATTTTTGCATTTCATTTGTAATTTAGCTGCTTTGTTTTGGAAAAAAAAAATAAAATTTCTCTTAAAATTAGTTAATAGTGGAAAAACTATCGTTCTCAGCTTCTTACAGAGTGAAAGGGAGGAAGACGAGTGAAATCTGCAGAATTAGGTAACAGTAGGAAGACAAAAGGAAATGGAAGACCTTGGTATCAGAGAGGAACTGTTAAAGCCAGGAAAGTGGAGCAGTAAAGACATGATACATAGCTGGACTTCTGTCAATTGAGCTAGAGATGCCCAGAAATCTTCCAACAAATTATCACATCATTTTCTATGGAGACACATATGTAGTTTTGGTGAGGATGGGTTTTCTGTTCAGAGACAGATGTCTGAGAAGGTCTAATATACAGCTATTAAGGTGTTCACTGAGATATAACAAATGGAAGTCAAGATTTTAGTAGGGGTGGATTTGGAGCAAAGATTTGGCTCTCAGTCACTCACACCAAATGTTCTCAAGTGTCTGTGCTGGGTGGGCTCTTTCACTGACCCCTCCTGTAGTTATTCTGCTTTACATACTGGAACAGCATCAGCCTTGCACGCCCTAATGAGGGCTATCATCTGTTGCTGGGCTTTTGCACGTTGGCTAAGTAAATATTGGATGAATGAGCAACTTTGACGCTGTGGCTTGCTAACAACAGCAATTTTCATTCCCTCTAATAATGAATGATCAATTATATATACAGGTTGGGAGAAATCAGAAAGACATTGCAGGCTTCTTCCCTCTCCCCTCCTCTGAAATACCTATCTGAGATATTGGTACATTTATTTTCCTGAAGCAAGCTGAATAAAGAGTTTGTCTGTGGTATTTCAGCTAAGTGTCCTAAGGATATTTGGGTTACTACTACTACTACTACTACTACTACTACTACTACTAGGAAAATCTTGGGTTTGTTTTGAGAAAGAATGTGAAAAAAATTCTTGACTCTTGAGAATTTTGGTAGGACAAGTAAACTAGTTCTCTGGCCAGGTCTATTCAATTCTGTGGTTTGATCTGTCCGTTTAAATAACTGAACTCCATGAGCAAACACAAGAGTCAATTAAAAACAGAAAATACAAAAAATGCTCTGTGAAGAAATATCTTGCCATTTGCCATGCACTTAAGAATATTAGGCATCTGCACACATAATAACTGTCATGACTGTTCAAAATTCCACTGTGCTCTACTTTGAAAATCTGTTCTTAAACATGTGCTTAACAAACATATCAGAAGGTTGATGCCCTGGAAAAAAGGTTTCTCAAGCACTTTTTAAAACTCACTTGAAATAACCAAGTCTGTGAAATGAAGCTGGCAGTCTCACAAGATTGGACTTTTTGGTTTGAAATCTCCTCTTTTGTCTGCTTAGGCAGGCAGTAAAAGACAGACCATCAAACCATTTAGCAGTAGTAACTTGCTTAACCTGATAGCTATCAGCTATTTTTCATCTTGAAGGGAAAATTAATTGGCTGGACGTGATAGTTTATTGGGTTTCCCTGTATCCAAGCCTTTATTCCAGACTGAAGATAACCTGTGCAAAAAAGATAAATTCCCCAATTTTTTCCATTAGGGAAGGACCAAGTATGAGAACCATGATATGGTTGTCATTGAAGTCAAGTTTTAGAGTTGACAGGGAACTCTTCTAATGTCTTTAGCAAGGTCCATGGAGGAATGTAGCGTAGCAGAATATCTCATCTTCTCACAGAAGCACATGAACTCATTTTGTTGTTGAATTCATTTTTTCAGAGTTTAGTAGATGCTTAGTGCAGAAAATAATTTGGCAGTAGGTACCACTCCATAATCAACTGGAACTGGAAGTCAAGCTATGAAAAAGTAACTCCAGTACACCAGCTAAAGAAGTACTAATCAGAAGATATGAGTATAATGTTTTCTGCCTTGTATCTCTAGAGAGGAATTAGGCCCTAAAGATAGCCACGCTTGTTCTAGAGATAGTTATTTTTTTCTTTATATCATTATACCTGTAAGAATTGCATAGCTGATAAAACAACAGTTACAGTTGCTGACACAGCTTTGCTCATGTACTCAAGTGTTGCTTATTTTTCATCTTCACATCTGATCTTTTGCTAACCTTATTAATCATCAGCTAACATTTGTTGAACAAAATCTCTCTTAATCAGATATAAAGGAAAGGTCTTGGTAATGTGTTGAGTGTTCCTGGAAAGTGGATGTTGCTGCCTAAAGTTATTATACAAACAGTTCTTGGATCGATGGAGGTTTTTCATCCCTCCCTTCAAAAGTAAACATGCAAAAGGTTCCGGTCATATTTCCATTTCTCTTTCTACCCAGTAGGAGTGTAAGAAAGCAGTATTTCTATGTGGGATGCTTGACTTAAGCCAAGTATTCAAGTTGGCTTGAGAGGAGATCACATAACACATGCCAGAGGGACGCCTCAAGTTAAACACATCATCTGGTTGGATACAGAGTCAGTTTCACACAGGCTGGGGTCTAAACTAGTACTGGGGTCTTGCTTTTATCATCTCCCTTATACACTTTCTCTAAGGGAGAGGAGAATGCAAGTTACCTTTCAGGGCAAATTGCACAAATAATGTAACAGCTTGTCAGGAGAGGTTGAGAGCCCTGCAAAAGGTAGTGTCAGGCCTGGTTTGGACTAGCAGAAGTTCGTCTTACTGTTTTCCGTACCACAGCACCAGGATGGCTCCAGATCCCCTCCCCACTCAGCTATCCCCCCACTGCAGTTCAAACCCTCTTCTCCGCCTTTACAGATCTAGCACTAACTTGTTATACAAGAGCTCTTTGTTTTACTCCAACTTCCAACACCAACATGCAGAATCTTGCTTTTATTAAAAATGTGCTTTTATTTCTATTTTCTGTACAAAACAAGCTTTTTGGCATGAAGAGCAAAATCTGTCTCATCAAAGGAGAGCAGAGTATAATACAATCCATTCTCATAACAATGAGGGGAGGCAGAAGGTGGTGTTTAGATATGCTTATAACTTATTTGCTTTGTGTGCCACAAATTCCTGTGGTTGATGGGATGCCAGCAGTAGAAATAATACTTACTACCTATGAAATGAGGGGCTGCCTTTCATCTGGAGATCAGAAAAGTAGGGCTTTTGCACTCTAGGCAGTTTTCAAAAGGCTTTTATTTTGTGCATGAAGTGCAATCATATACCAGTTCTACCATGGTGATAAGAAACTTCTGACCAATATGGGAAAGGACTGGGACTTAAGAAAGAATTTGTAGGAATACATGAAGAACTACTTGAATGTGTTCCAGAAGAACATTTTTTTTCCACCAAAAATATCTATCTGTCAAAACCTGTTCAATATGGGAAGTAACATTGATTTTAACAAGTTATTTCATAAGTAAAGATGAAAAACAGTTTTATAATAAGGTTGAAATGCTGATTTAGGACTTATTGGAATAGAGATTTTTTATTTATTTATTTATTTATTTATTTATTTTCAGATTTCAACCTGCTTATTCCACCACTAAAATATACAATTAAACATACAGAAACCACAGTCCATACTTTTCATTTGCAGAAAGTTTCCTATTTATTTAAATTTATTTAAGCCACTGCCAGACTTTCCCCAAAATGTTAACTTGGACTTCTCCTAAATTCTTATAACAAGTAAGGTCCAGTCTATAAATGTCTGACATTAGTTTAATGATCTCAAAGTAAAGGCTCCTTCTGGTATGTGTGGTATTTTGACCATGCACAATCATAAAATGGGATAGTCCATCTATTGTCTCCTGATAAACCCAAGTGATGGAAATCTGATATCAACTAGGAATGTATTTCTGTATCAAACGTAAGGAAAGCTATGTAAGAGAATATGATGAGAACTGGTAGATGATGATAGGAAGCTGGTTTAAGTAGAACTTCTAAATCCAGGTATATCTATTTAAAATTATTTTCAAAGATTCATGTTTCAGAAATGTCAAAAAGCTCTGGAAATAGGACTACCATGATGAACATAGCTATCTCAACAATAGGTTTTGCATAGCCCTTATTAGGCACGTAAATTGTATCAGTTGTGGATAAAAAAATATATTTATTTATTTTTTTTAAAAAGGGAAGACTGAAGTGAGAGGTATTAACTTGGAAATCTCCAGCATCTTAGAAAATAGCTTGAACTCTCTATTTCAAGGAGTTATCACAGTTTCCTGTAGGACAGGAAGCACATGGCTGAACTCTGAATAATTGTAAGGGGAAATTATTTGCTGAACAGAAATAATTGCAGAGTGGAAACAAGCAGGTGCACAGACATTACTTTGTCATTCTCTGATCCACTGAACACAAGGTGATGGTAGGATAAAGCAGGAGGCTTCTTTGTGCAGATATCTTGATCAGGCCACAGACTCTTATATTCTGGTCTATAAATGAAGGAGAGAGGAAAAGGAGGACACATTCTTAGACTGCTTTTGTACTCAGTAAAGAGTAAAAAAGGTCCCTCTTAAAGGAAATCAAGTAGAAGCCCTGGATTTCACTCCAGAGGAGTCTGTCATTTTCCACTGAGACACTTTACCTGGACTATACTCCTTGTGCAAAAACTGAACTTTGGGACTGGTTGCTAACTAATCAGTAAAGTAAACTCTTTTAGTACTAGCCAGCTACTAGCTCTAATACATCGCTCTATTTTTAAACTATTAATCTGAAGATATTCCTTCTTTTTCTACATTTAAAATTTGTCAGCAGTTTAACAGAAAATATTCTGGATATTCTCACAGGCACATCATACATTTTTTCCTACATTTTTCCCCAAGTACCCAGGCCATTCAGTTTAAATTTAGTGCTCTAAATTATAGCAGTAGCGTGTATCTATGGCATGGGCTCTGTTGAAGGCTTTGATAATGCGGATCTTAAGCCCACCCTTTTGAAACCATCTTTGGTAGTGATCAAAGGCATTTTGACATAATATTAACTCAAATGCCTTGGATCTTTGTCTTCAGTAAACATAAAACCATCCAAAAGTTAGTGTTATCAGTATATACAGCACCAGTGAATTTTCTTACTCCCTGACTAAATGCCAAGGAAGGAATCACAACTCAATGGAGTTTGCAGAATTCGGAATGGTTTTATTTGACACAAGAGAAAAAGTGGGCTCATAGAGGATAGAGTGGTTCCTTGCTCTTCTACCTTGAAAATTCATGCAACATGTCTCCTTGTTTTCTTTAGCTCAAGACTACAGTTTCACAGCTCATCTTCTATAAACCAGATTCATGATGTTATTTGGAGAAGGAAGTTGTTTTTCTCATATACTGTCTCACACAGTGTGCTAACATCTGACTATGGCAATCAGGATCTTTCTTTTTAATTTCCGGTGGGAACTGCAAGACAAATGAAATATTGTTGACATCAGCAAGAAAAGGTGTATGGTATTTCAATGTACTGTTTTCTGAACAATTATGGGAAAATACTTGGTGGAAAATGTTTCTGCCCTCCTGAGAGTTCAAAGATGGGACTTGAAGTTCCTGAAATCTGTATTGAGAAATTATATTAATTACCATTTTAGATTTGGTACAAATGACTTAGAACAGTTTTCATTCAGTTTGTGTATTGTCTACTATTTATGGTAAGAAGTTGAACAGAAACTACTACTAAGAATACAAGATGTTGGCCAGAGGTATAACATCTTGTGAAAAAGTTTGATTATGGGTGGAAATGGATTTTGGATGGATAAAACACTACATATATTCATTTTTATCTAATATTTTTATCAAGTGTTCTTGGAAACAGCATTTTTTTAATTCTTTTTTTCTGGTGTTTCACCAGTTTATGTCACTGTGAAGTCCTTGCCAGATGACACCTTCATCTTTGCAGGAAATGCATCATGCAGATGACTAATAGGTTCCAGAACCACTTACAACTGAGTATCAGGCACACTGCAAGACATGTAGCTGTGCAATCACTCATGAGAGTAAAAAAAAAAAAAAAAAAAGGAATTCTAATTCTAAAGATGAAAAAAGCATCCTTATTTCCTTATTTTTACTATTTCAGTTGTTTTAAATCTGTAATTTCCACATGTAGATTGGTACATTTTAATATATTCTATTATAAAATACTTCACTGTAAATCATAGATCAGCAAGACTAAGATAGTAGTCTGCAAAGTCTTTTATTTAAATAAAATACAACATTTATGCTAAATGCAACTATAATGAAGAACGGCAATCAACAAGTAATATGAATTAATTTGGTAATATTATGCAAAGGTTTGCATGGAGACTACTGCAGTCAATAAGCAATTGGACGAGACAAAAAGAGTCACTGCAACCTATTTCTTTAATTGACTATTTATATGGAAAACTCTATTTTAAATTTTGCTTTATAACTAAAGCTTTTCATATGGATAAACTTTTTCTTATCCAGGAATGCTGTTCTTACACATGGAACATTAATGTTCTTATATGAAGGGTGGTTGTTTTATGCTTTTTGTATTCATAAGATAGTGAGTATTGTATAAAACCATCCAAGCTGGAGTTTATCCGAAACACCTTCTTGGGAGGAACGATGATGTTTCCATACCATTCCCCCCCAGAATTCAAACTTGTTCAGAGACAGATTTTGCATCATTAAGTGGTGATTCCTCATGTGTTGAGTTCATGATTGATTGCCAGGCACATACATGGGAGATTTGCTCAGTTAGGAGACATATCATTTGATCCTGGCTCCTTCAGATTTTTTTTTTTAAGGCTATGAAAGACTCATTTACTTTCGCCTTGGTTCTTAAAGAAGTTACATTTCTTTGGCTCAGGTTATCTTTGGAAGGAAACCATTGTCATAGCTGTTAATCACCAGTCTGCCAGATATTAAGGCTGTAATACATTGACATATTTTTAAAGTATTAATCTGAAGATATTCCATCATTTTCTACATTTAAAATTTGTCAGCAGTTTAACAGAAAATATTCTGGATACTCTCACAGGCACATCATACATTTTTTCCTACATTTTTCCCCAAGTACCCAGGCCATCCAGTTTAAATTTCCCAAACTCTTCCTTTTCCGTTTGTGATTCTCCAACAGAACTCCAATTCAACATTCAGATTATGCTTTTTGTGGTTCAAAAAAGTCTAGTGATGAAACAGTCTGATTTCAGACTAATAACTCTTCTCTCCCAGGAACCTTTGTATTGCTCTCTAGAGTTATCATTTCATTAATATCTAGCTCACAGCAGGTGAAAACAAAGAACAATAAATAATGCAACGGTTGGAATATGTGCATACACTGTTGAGATGTGTGTAAAAGAACAAAAGTTAAGGGAAGAAATTGCATTTTATAGTGTTTTTTTTTTTCTATCTTCTAGTATTCTCTGTTCAACATCTGTGTAATTTTCTCTCTGTAAATTCTTTTTCTTCTTCTGTATTGGTATTCAAAAGTATGTCGCTTGGCCCTCCAAAAGCTGGCAAATTGGGTTCAGAAAAGCATGTGAAAGTTCAAAGCTATTCTCTATATATTCTCATCTCTCTGCTCTGATATTTCTGTAAGTACAAGCTTTCCCAGAGACCTTACTTTCCTTCCTGGGAGCTGCCTGGAAAATATGGTGAGAATCCCCTTCTGCACTTTATTTCTAAGCTTTCACTTCTAGTTCTGTCTTGAATTAGTAAGTGAAAATATGTGTGAAAAAAAATGTATCTGTGAGCATTTGTGAATGTTTTTTAGAGATTGGAAAATATTTTCCTTTCAATTTATTTAATTTTTCTCCTATGAAGAAAAGCTGAGAGAGCTGGGGCTGTTCAATCTGAAGAAAAGGCTCCGGGGTGATCTTATTACCATTTTCAATACTTAAAGGGGGCTTATAAAATAGCTGGAGCAAAAACTTTTTGCTCAATCAGATAATGACAGGACAACAGGGAATGGTTTTAAACTAAAAGAGGGTAGGCTTAGATTAGAGGTTAGGAAGAAAGCCTTCGCTCAGAGGGTGGTGAGGCACTGGAACAGGTTGCCCAGAGAACTAGTGGATGCCCCATCCCTGGAGGTGTTCAAGACCACATTGGATGAGGTCCGGGGCAACCACATGTAGTGGGTGGCTTCTCTGCCCATGGCAGAGTGGTTGGAACTAGACGATCTTTAAGGTCCCTTCCAACCTGAGCCATTCTATGATTCTATGGTTCTATGATTTTTCACTTGCACTCAATCCATGCTTACAATCATTCCTATTTTCCAAACTATTTTGTTAGATATCTGAACAACTCTCCTCCTTTTCTCCTGCAACATCTAAATTCCCAGCAGTTTCCCAGTCCTTTTTTCTGCCTCCGTTTTTTACCTTCCATCTCTCTCCTTGTTCATAAAATTCCTTCTTCTCCTCTTTCCTTGTCTTGCCTCAGTGCTAGATCCCTTTCTGATAGAGTTTCAATTAGTGTTTTTTGGCACCTCTTTATCCCCTTCTTTTATGTTTTGCTTGTATGCATGCCGGACCATGCACAGATTTACCCATACAGAAAGTTTAAAAAGTTTGTTCCCATACCTCCTTGTTCAGATAACAGACACAAGGCAGGATACACATGCCTTATCATGTAGTGGAGCAGCCTCTGTGCTGTACATCCTGCAGTTGCCCAGAGAACCAATACATCAAGAGTGCTACTTGTAAACCAGAATGAAATACATATTTTTTTTTTTTTTTTACTTATCCCTCATCTTATGTAGCTTCTAATACAATTTTTGCTCCCAAGTTACACGGGTAAAACAATGACTGCTTTCATCAAAGACAGACCTGTACAACAAACACAATTTTTTCATACAGACCCTAGTAAGAAACCAGCCAGGTGTTCTATATCACAAAATCACAGATCTGTAACCTCTGTGTTGTAGCTCTAGGCATTAAAAAGTAGCACAAGGAAATCCAGGCAAAGAGAGAGAGAGGCTAAGGTGAAAATGGAGAAAAGCACAAGACAAGTAGAGAAACAATGAGATTAATGAGGGAATACTGCTTTTGCAATTAAGGTGCCTGTGTGGGACTCAAGCTTTGGAATAAAATTACCAGATAATCTATAGACTATGTAAATAGGATGAGGCTATTCGCTCATTAGCCACAGAGATTTGACACTGCAGAGACTATGTGCTTCTATTATACATCAGCTGATGCAGAAAGCACTCCAGGCCCTGTGGCAGAGAGATTCTCTACTTTTCTGTACAGCCCTTTCTCCTCTTCCCTCTCTACTTCTTCCTTGACACTGTAGTCAATTCTGGCCTCAATCACCAGCCTATGTGAAAGAATAGAATAATGTTTACTTGCTATATTGTAAACCCTTTGGGGCAGAGATCTGGAAATGTCTGATGGCTAATTTGCTAACCTGTTGTTTGCTACTTATATCTCTTCTTATATATAGTATAGAAATTCTATAGAACATTAATATGTAGAGTAGATATAATAACATATAGTAATAGTATATATAATGTAGCCTTTGGTACACCTTAGACTGGAGAAAAAAAAAGTGTTGTATAGTATGTAGCATATTACAGTAACACGTAGCATCTGGTTGGTTAGTGATGATATGTTGATATATTTTGCATGGTAATAATCAGAGGAATGCTACACTGATGAGTTTGTTTTCCCCAGCTCTTCGGAAGATATGGAATTCCAGACACTTTTGCAGAAATAACCTCCTCCTCTGAAAATTTTCCCTTCAATTCTTTATTGCTACTTACCATTCTTTAACACTTGAACTCAGCATCAGCTAAAGCCCATGTTCCTATTTGTTAACTCCATTTCCTCTTACTTTCATTAATTTCAAACAATTATGATGTTTGTTTAATCACATAGCACTGCAAATTATGCTAATCAATTGAGTTTGCACCCAGCTGGGATTCCTCATGCTGTGTGGATATCTGTGGTTGCTGAAATGAAGAGAGGCAGGTATGATGAATTTAATTAAATAATTTATCATCCTATAAGCATGCCCAGACCCAAACTTCTTCTGCAGACTCCTTTCAAACCTGAAAAGCTTGGATCTGAGAGCTCATCTGAAACCCTTCCCCTAGAGAGGCTTCTGAACTATTGAAAAGGTCTCTAGAGGGGCTGAGTTCTTTAGAAATAGTTGATTAGTTGATGGTTTATGTTTCTATTTCCCTTTAGGTGCTCTGAAAACTGAGTTGTTCTGGTAGTTAGTGGACAGTTATATAACCACACACAGTTCACTTCTGCTGAAAAAAAAAAAAAAAAAAGAGTTACAGTAGTGGGAAAGGTAAGATCCGCAGAAAAACAAATAGGAGAAAGATGTTTCTGTATCATGCTACCCCGTCCTTCAGCTCTCTACTTCTATTGTCCATGAACTCTCTGCATGAGGATCTACCTGTTTGTTTTCTACCATCCCTAGACATTGTTGTTAATCCTTCTGGAGACTCTTTGAAGCATACAGTAGGCTACAATCCAATATATAGCAACATAAAAAACACATTTCCAAACAGTCTTTAGTGATTACCAAAATATTATTGGTTCCTTATGTAAGTAAAAAAAATTCTGATCTTTGTATGTTAAAGTAATTTCTGTGGATTGACAGAAAGAATTGTGAATTCAACACTGCCTCTTAGCTGGGGTCTGATAAAAACACACAAATTAAAATTTGTGCTTAAGTGATATATGGAGCAATTCACACTGGAATCTCACTCTGGAAAGGTATTTCATTTAACATTTTTCATATTGTGATTCACCTGACAATTGCATTTACTCCCAGATCCTTCCATACCATTACAATAGGTGAAGCAACATCATTGCATATGCAATTTCCAATGCAAACTTGAAACATTTTCAAAATCTGAAGAGAGGGAGGACACTTTTTAAAATATACTATGCATACATATAATTATTTTGAGATACAGGCTATTCCAAAAGAGCAAAAATGAAGCAACTGTTTTCAGGCACTTATTTTTCTTATGAACATTTTTCTGTTTGTCAGAAAAACATACCAGTAATTTCCAGACATGCTCACATATTTGTAATATTGGCAAAAGTACAGTATTGCCAAGGGGGCATATTTGGAGGTAAATTGATTTCACTCTTCTAATGGAAAGAATGCATGGCATTCCAGAGTCTTTTGAAAAACATCAAAGTGAAGCAGCATCCTTTTACATATGCATTGGAGTCATTCCTAGCTGCATAAAGATGCTTAGGTGATTTTTAGTCAGACCAAAAAGTTATATCCAGATGCGAATAAATGGTTAGGTGGACTGCTTTTCTATTTGAAAAATGATCTATGTACCACAAAATAATAAATAACACATAGCAGACTAGTCTCCTGGTGTCATCTTTGTGATGAATGAACATTATGGGGGATGAGGAAACTTGCCTTCTTCCTATTTTTCCTTCCATACTTTTAGATTTATATTGAGATGAAAAATGAGGATGGTGCATTTGCTGTTAAGTTAGCTTTTGAGAGATGCAGCCTATTTGCTAGCACTGCTCACAGAAATCTGCAGCTTATGGAAGGGGCTTGTGATGACATCTAGCCAGCAACTGATGGAGATAGAAGGAAGGATGGGGCTGTCTTACCTGCCTACCTTCCTGTTGTACACCTGTTCTGCAGACAGCCAAGAGAGTATCAGTATAAAGGAGTGTGCTTAAATGTGCAGAGGCCTGGGTGTTCCAGGGAGTACTACCCAGACTGCCCATGCAGGACAACTGTCTGCATGTTTGCTTGGAAATTTGACTTTGAGGGCATCTATAAAGCCAAGAGTAGTCAGCCTGGGCATGTGAGAAGCTTCACAGCAGCTAAGAAAGCTCCATTTTCTCTCCAGCTTCTTTAAAATCTTTACAAATACCTTCCAAAAACATCTTCATTTAAAAGACAGAGAGGTAGGTCAACCAAAGCAAATGGAAATCCTTAAAAGCAAGACAATGTTGTCTTACTTTATTCAAATGCCTGTGCAGGAAATCTCCACTGAACTGGCTGACATACTGTTACAATTTATTTTTTTTTCCCCATTGCCCATCTTATTTCATGTTCTTAAGAAGTCCCTTTTACCAGCATGTACAAAGGAAAAATTCTACAGCACTGCTACAGTCATCCAATTAATCTCTGACTCCTTAACTTCAAACTCAGCAATGATAACGGTTCTTCTGACCCAGACAAGTGTGGATGGGGATGTGTGTTTTTCACTTTCCTTGTCATTAACATATCAGAAAAGGGGGCCAATATTACCCTAAGAATATACTTTTCTCTATGTGCATCGCAACTGATGTAAGACACTTTTTTACATACCTTTAAACAGAATAGTGATGTTTCTAAGGGGGAATAAACAGCCATCAAACCAGAGGAAAAGACCATAGCTTTTTTCTTCTCTCTACTATCTTGATAGTCAAGACATGATACACCTGATTTTGTTTTAAAAAGAAAACTATGCATCTGGATATAAGACATCATGTTTGTGAGACCAAATTAAGTCAGAAGAAAAAAAAAAGGGACTGACTGAATGAGGAAAACTGATGTAGGACTTATTCCATTTCAGTTCCTACAGGTAAAAAAAAACTTGTAGCTAAAAACATCCTTCATCATTTGAATCTGAGAAATATTTGTGACTTGTGCTGATGTAACCAGGGCACCCTTAAAAAAGGACAACATCAGCAAAGCGTTACAAGTGCATTTACAAACTCTAACCTCTAACTGAATACTACAGAGAGAACTTCACAGGCCTTTGGCTTCCAGATAATGCAGATGATTTTGTTTCCTTTCTGGCAGTCTCAAAAAAGACAGGAGAGGAAGTGCTACAATGTCGGCTGAGCTGAACATGTCCATCTGCACAGGAGTCTCTGGTGAGAAAATATCATGAAATAGCCAAAGCGAGGATTTCCTTTTTCTTACCCCTCCCCTTCCCCCCAAAACATAATATTATGGTAGACTTTGAATACTGCTTTGTTTGTTTGTTTGTTTGTTTAATGGGTGTCCTTAAAACCCTTACAAATTACAGATCTGAAAGAAAACGTATGCAACTCCCTGCAGCAGGTATATTTAGTACACCTCCCACACTTAATCTCTAGAAGATTCCAGATCTTCCAAATATTTTGGGGAATAATCTCAAGCAACTCCAAGAATAGCAAGCCAATGACAGGATAGAAAACAGATGCCTGGACTCTGAAGGCACTTTCAGAATGATAACTGGTCCTGTCAGCTATCTCAACATTTACCAAAGTGGGAAGGAGATCATTTTGGCTGTCATTGAAAATAAGAATCATTTGATGAAAAAAAAGTATTTTAAATCAGCACTTCAACACAGCTCCCTTATTCCCAGCACTAAAATAATTGGTGTGATACATTTATCACACACACAAGACCTGAGAAAGACTCCCCTAACTTAATTTTCCCTGTAGCTTTGGTGTATACCAGTTACATAGCATTCTTTCTCTTAACAGGTCTAGCTGAAGAAGACCTGTGGGCCAGACTAGTAATCAAAACCCTTTGGTGGATTGCCCAGTTCACCTCACTCAGCCAAGATGTACTCCTTTACATCCAAGGTATCAGGCCAAGGTCATTTTCTAGTGTATTTAGTGGCTGATATCAACAGCATTACTGAGACACCTTGTGGGAGAGATTGGGGTCCCTGGAGTTCACCAAAAATTTCAGTAGGCAAAAGCCCAAAGAAGGTGTTTTCCCCATTTGGGGAAAGGAAGTGAAGAATCTCATAGAACCACTTTCTTTTGCTCCTGACCCAAATCAGAAAGTGCTCCTGCAGCCTGAAGTGCCCTGTAAATGACCTGAAGCAAGTCATTTAATCCATCTGTGCTTTGCTTCCACATCTGTAAAATGGAGATAATCCTTCTCTGCTTCTCCAGGCAGTTTGGAAGACAAATTCATTAATTCTTGGGAGTTGCTCAGTGCTTTGACAAATTGGGTTCTATGCATGCAAACACACACCAAAAAAAAAAAAAAAAAAAAAAAATCCTACTCCTGAAGCAACCCCTCTTCTCTCTGACAGCAGAAAGTTATAGGTTTGAACATACTAATCCACTGGGCCTTAAGACTCTAATCCTCCAAAGTTACCCTCATGATTATTTTGCCTGGTTGAGCATCAGAACTGAACAAACAAATGCTGAAAGGTCAGCCTTGCAAAAGATTTAATTTCGGACATTTTGGTTTTGTTGAGGTTCCTTACCTCAAGCTCTCTGAAGTAAAAGAAAACAAGCTGATTGAATATTGAGACAGCTGCCAGACTTGGGTTTTGCCACAAAGACCATGGAATAGCAGCCATGGAACACAAAACCCAAATGTCTCACTGTGGCTGGGGAGGCAGGATAATGACCAAGAACAAAGAGAAGGAATGAAGAACATTTAAGGACAGAGAAAACTGTGATAAATTTTGTCCTGGTGGGCCTTGATCAGGTCCATTGAAGTTTTGTGCATCTTCACAGGCAGCAAGCTCTAGGGCAAAGGCTGGCACGTGGGTAGCATTAAAGTGTTGCCACTGTGGACATACGATACTACTGTGCAACACAGTAGTCACCAGAACTCTTCACTTGCTTTAAACTTGGAAGTATCACTTCTACGATCAATACTAACTTAGAATTTGTGGATAGATCTAAGATTTACAAGTTTGGTGTGATTCTAATCAGCAGCATACTGTTCAAGCACTATTTATGAGAACATGTTGATATGGAAAACGGGGCTGGAAATTTTGTAGAAACATTTTCAGTCTGGTATGGAAACAACTTCCAAGAAGCTATTTTTGAGCAATTTCCACTTCTTGTCTTGTCCTTAAACAGGAAGCAGTAAGAATCATAACAATAACTATGTTTATGTTCCAAAACCTTGCAAACAAGTTAAAGTCACCGGTATAAGTACTGGGAAGTTTTTATTAAATTCAGATAAATTTTACCCTACTCATTTTATGCTTTCCTGACCAAGAATGCCTGTAAATGCAAAGGTATTTTAATCAGAAATGCTTTTTGAAAACCAAAGACTATGTCCCTGTCTGTGGCAATCCTTTGACAACAAAGAACTTCTACAAGTTTTTCTCAGTTGGAGAACTAGGCTGAGAGGTCCTTGCCTAATGGTTTCTTCAACATATAACTACATGAATCATTATGTTTTCCATTATCCTGAAGCTGCAAATAAATGCTTAGCAAATTAATCTCCTCATTTTTAAGTGCTCAGGAGTCTACTTCAGAATTTGATGGATGTTTATTCAGATTAATAGAAAGGTCTCTTCATAGTGCTTCAAACATACAGTTAGTCCAAGTGAGTGCCAGTAACACTGTGGGTGTAATGTGTTTGTCCTAGCTGTCCTCAGCTGCTAGTAAAGGAACTGACAACTAGTGAGCAGAATAGTTGTTACAGGGGAAAAAAAAATTAAAAAATTATCTTACACCTGAAATTACTGCTAGCAGGGAGAAAAATAAAAAGTAAGAAAAGGCACTTGTTTCATATCTATATATCTCCATTCACTCAGCACGTTCTACTTGTTTTACTGGAGAAATCATTTTGTCAGCTAATTGTGTTTGTAACAATCCTCTTCCCTACAGAGAGGATTTCTGTCAGTGACCTTCATGTTGAGCTATTTTTGTTGGTGGGGTTAACTTAGAATGTAAACCAGAAAGGAACTTGTTACCATGAGGAAGGAAAAACACCACATAACCTTTGTGGAAGTTTTATCTGTGGTCCATATCTCAAAGTCATAAAAACACTTTGAGTTATCTGACTGGTACCTGTGAGAATTGAACTAGGATCTTAAAACAACTTTTAAGATTTAGAGCAAACCACCTACTCTCTGTTTTTTGTCCTTTCTTTTTCTTCTCTTGCAAGTTAATTCAGTATTTATATTTCCTCTGAGTTCCTCTAAATTTCTTCTCCTTACTCCCCTCTTACTTAGTTGGAGCAGATTTGTGTTTTATTTAGGATATAATATTTTATTTAGGTGATGGACTTCATCAGAAAAGAAAAAAAAATCTAACAATCTTTTTAAAACTTCAAGGAATTATTAAGAAACACTGTACAAAATATGATTGTATGATAACTCAATGAGTTAAGATGTTCAATGCCTGCATAGATTTACAAAAGGAGAAACTTAATAAAGATATCTTGTTGAAAAGGATCTCAGAAAAGTTGGCTGAGAAAGGAGCTGAGGAATTGAAGTAAATGCTTGTTTCCTTTCTCTGTTTTTAAATCTTTATCCTGAGACACTGTGGGTAGAATACAGTGGTGAAACAATATATGCCTCACAGCGCCATTACTTCAGTTAACTGAAGAACATGCAAGGATGGAAAGTAACGCGTACTGTTTTCTGTTTGCTACAAGAAACATACACAGACACACACATATGTATATATATGTGTGTATATACATACATGGAATTTTTTTTTTTTTGATGTTAAAACAAGATGTTTTAATCCTCCAGGAAAGGACACTTCCTCCAGATGTGCGCCCTTTTCCAGACAGAAGTCTAGATGGTGGTGCAGAGCAGGAATAGGAGGAATGCTGTTTGGCACCTGCTTTCTGTTCAGATGAATGACAGGATTTCTGAATGCCATGGCATTGTAGCACACTGCAGAAACAGTGAAAATCTTCAATGATGATATTTCTGCTGGAATTTGAGAACTTCTCACAGACATGTGACAAGACTTTGGGCAATCTGGGACTGAAATAAGCCTTTAATTAGAGTTTTTCAGAACCTCTGTTCCAGTTTAAAATTAGTCCTGCTGAGATGAATGCAAATGGAAAACTGTCTCCTCACTATTTTAAAGTGATCTGATCTGTATGTTTCATAACATCTCTGTCACACTAGCAGCCCTCTCTTAAGGAAAACCAGCAATGAGGAATCTGCCACGTCTCCAATAAACTGGCTTAAAACAAACGGTGCCTGGTTAACCTGACAAAAATGTTATGCTGTTACTGAGTTTCGTTTTGTGTTTTCCCACTGTTTAATCTTCCTCATTGTTTTTCAGTGAATCTGAGGAAGTCATATTTTATTCTGGATAAATTAAAAGGAAAAAACAAACAAACAAAAACAATAAAACCAAACCAAAACAACAACAAAAATCTTACATAATTCTATTTGTTTCCCAGTAATATAAGCATCCCTATTTTGCTTGTTTGTTTGTTTTGTTTTTCATTTTGAGTTTCCTTTTTGAAGTAAGGGTAAGTAAATTTTACTGTTTTTGTGTAAGGGTGAAACAGATCACAATAGTGATCTCATTAATACCTTTTTAAGAGACAGTATTACTGGTTACTTTTTCAATGTATTCATTTGTTTATACATCCAAGACTGATGTTTAATCTCTAAGTGTTTCTGTCTCTGTAGGAGTTCATGTCTAATATTACCTACCAAGGAACATGAAATCCATCTCAGCATCACTGCTTCCCAGGATGTAATCCCTCTTCTTATAAATATGGCTATACATGTTATTCCTGGATGAATGATCGTGCATTTTGCTGTGCTAAACTGCTTGTTGTACAACTGCACCTAATTTATCAAGTTAGTTTGATTGCTAAGTACCACTGATATGATGAAATGTGAACTCTCCAAAGTCATTCAGGGTAGAATTCATCTTGTCAAACTTAGCCTATTTAAAAACTGGCCATCCAGGCTGCAGTAGCCATCTAGGCTAAAAAGATAGAGTATCTCTTGAGAGATAACAATAAATTCATATTTATAATGAACAGAATGAACCACAATCTGCAAATGCCTGGTTTTCCTCCATTGTACGTGAAGGCAGATGTGATTTGGTTGGACTTCACTCCTAACTTATAAAGGGATGAAACACATCAGATGATCCCCAGTTTAAAAGTTCTACCCTTGTCCATTACAATACTATTGACAGTTTGTCCTTCTGAACCATGCCAAGAACTTCTTCTGTCTCTCTCCTCTCCTGCAGGTAATAATACTGAAGGAGTAGTAATTTTTGATATTTTAACAAGATCAGTAATACTGTATTGCACTGCCAAGACCAATATTCACGCGGAGATATGTTTTCTCTTCTGGTATCATGCTCACTGGGTTTCTCTTTGTGGTTTCTCAGAATATGTTTTTTTTTCCTGTATTTTTATAAAACGTAAAGTGAAGTTTATGTTTATGAAGAGAGTTTTGGAAACCTGAAATATCTCAGAAGTCCAGTAAGGGTACCAAGAGGTCAAGTGTGCATTGTTCTGAGTGTAACCCTGAAGGCTCACGCACTCTGGAAAGAGTGGGCAGTTCTGAGCTTTGCAGTGGTTGACCTCGAGGTGGCTCACATGCAAGGTACAGCTCAGAGTTTTCTCCACCTGGAATTCAGCTGACACTGTGTTTCTCTCTCATAAATTTCAACAGATATCGGAAGATATAAATGATTTTTAATCAGTGGTAACCTGGGCCAAATTTGAAGCCATGACCAAAAGTAGAGAGGCTTCCTTTCCCACAGGATATGTTTTTTGGATCCTGAAGGTTTCAACCAAAAAAATCAGATTACACACAAAAAAACAAAATCTAGGCCAAAATCTTCCCACGTACATCTATGCAAACCTCATGGATTTCCTGGCCAAAGCCTGATGTTGTGAGACCCAAACCCTAAGACTCTAGCAGCAAAGAAAATAGAAATGTCGTGTATTTATCCACAGACCACTGATTTCCTAATTTTATGCTCATTATCCTAGATTATGAGACATCAGCAATGCTGTCCAATCTTCTTTGGTTGTGAATGTATTATCAACTTCATTGCACACATATACTTTAGATCTGTCATAGGGAAAAAACATCTTTTAAAATTGCCTAAATTACACGCTGAGAAAGTTTCTGTAGATTTAGAAATGAAGTGAGTCTTAATTTGATCAAGATTGGGGATTTTTTTTCAAGGAAAAGCAATACTGTGATTAAAGCACTGGACTGGTATTCTCTCACAAAATTCCTACTTTCTTCTAACAGTGCTTTCTGAAGAAGCATTGAATTGCAAAGGTAAGCCTTTAATAAAGGGAGGTAGGGCACAGTAACAATACAGCAAAACTTAAAATGCAGACTCTCAGCTCCAGGAATAGTATCAATTATGCTGAAAAAGATCTCTCTGTTAGGTAGCTACGTGACAAATCTTCTTCATTGGAAGGAGTTAGTCTTCTTCACCGGAATGCTCAGCAACCATGTCTGGGAATTGGGACGTTTCAGAGAGCCAGTAGAAAAAAGAACCAAGAGAGATGCAAATTTGAAATTCCCTCTCTTCATTGAGTTGGGTGCATGTTTCAGTACTGTAGTTAAGCAGATTTATAAGGATTTGTCATCCACAGTCTGAAATGACTTTAGTTTATCTGTCTCCACTACAGTTTTCTGTATGGATTTCTTGAGTATTGTACATCAGACTGCTGCTGAAAATATCAAATCTATTCTGCAGAGCAGAATCTCCCTTTCCTCTCTGTATGTTGTCTAAGAAATACTGCTTTTCTGGTTTCACATGGGCCTGACTTCCTTGGAGATACAAGCAGTGATTTCACACAGAAAATCTCATAGCCTTTTACCACAGTCACTGCCTTGGTATCTCATACTGGTGACTCAAACCGCATAAGGATAAGAAGGATTCAGAGGCCAAGGGAGCAGCTACCATCGTGACCACTACCATCTCTGAGTGGAGGTAGCCATCTAGGTAGTCAGTTGCTGATCTTTTCAGTAGGCAGAACATTAGGTAGAGATTTTTCGTCCCTGAAGTTTTCGGTAAGGTTATCCTAAACCTCTTTGCTGGATCTGGGATCTCACAGTAAGGACACTTAGGCACACAAGTCACATGCTGAACCACAGAGTCCTAGTTCTCTGAAGTAGACAGTCTGTGGACACCTAGGTCTCTGGCTGCCCAAGGCAGTGGTGAACTGACCTTAGTAACTGAGCTGGTCCCTTCCAATCCTATGTTCTTAAAATAGCACATGAGCATAGGAACAGGATTTCCTTTCTTCTGTACCTTCTTTGTGGAACCCTCTTACTTTTTTTTTTTTTTTTTCCTCCTCGTCACAGACACTCTTTGCATGTTTGCATCATTTCCTGGTGAGGCTTCAGTCATAGCTGGGGCCTGAGGCATTACCGTAATGTAAATTAAAAAATGATCCTGAAAGTTCCTGGAGATGTCTCCAACACCTAGGTGCACAACTAACACACAATTCACTTCATAGCACATAGTCAGATTCATACACATCTCGACAAGTTCAGTTACTGCAGTGGGACCTGTATCATTGAACAGACCTCCAGACTTCACCCACACATTAGCCAGCCTCTAAGAAACATATTACACACCATTAAAGGCTTAGTGAAAATAACAAACTGTCATGCACCAGACCTTGTCTTGTGGACATCAGCAACTGAAGGCAGAAGTTCCCACCCAGCTTTAGGCAACCTTCTCCATGTGGGAGGATGCGATTGGCAAGATGGGGTCACCAGATCAGCACACACACAGCTACAGGAAAGGAATACAGCAAGTGCCACACTCCTGGCCCAGCCAAGCATGGAAAACACAATCCTTGGATCAAGATACCAGTCAACACTGCCTCCCTTTGATGTCATGCAAGATGGGAGGCATCAGCCACAGGTATGCAAACATGAAACCTGAATGCCATCAATCACAAGGGAGCAGCTGCCTCAGCAAACCAGACAGAGCATGGTTTTCCATTTGGCTAAAACAAATAAAATCCAGGAGAGAAAAGAAATAACTGCAAACATAACTAAGTCACAGCTGAACTCTTCGCTGCCAAATAAAGGACAGAAAACATAGGAAAATGACAGCTTTCAGATGCACATTTTATTAAGATTAGTTATTACAACAAAGGGGTGGGTTAGGAACGGAAGGATATTCGCTTTTCTACTTAGAAAAGAATGTGGACTTCATGCTACACAAACAGTTGCCTTTCTGTGAGTTTCTTTGAGACTTCATTCATCATAGCAAGCAACATGCTTTCTGAAAAGCTCCACACATTTGCTCCACAGATGTAGCTTCCATTTCTTATTATCACTTCAGATCAGTTTGTCTGAATCCCTTTGTTATAAGCATTAAGACCTAGATCACGTCATTCCCCAGAGCTAGCTTTAAGGGAAATGTGGATCCCTCACATTTGATGACTGCCCTGGGACTTCCTGGATCTGCAGTTTAGATGTGGAGGGCTGCACGTGTGCTACAAGAGAGCTCAGGAGTGGATGGAAACCTGCTTGATATTTTCCAGTCCTTCTGTCTCAGCTGGCAGAGCCAGTACTCTGTACTATGCTACACTTTAAATAGAAATGCCACAAAGCCAACACTAGCTTAGCTGACGTCTTTTCTTTTCCCTAGTCAGGACCTGATCCAGGAAAACTCTTCAGTTCAGGCTTACCTTTAATAGCTAAATGGTCCATGGAACTTCTTACAGCTCAGCATGTGCTTCAAAACATCTGTGAGAGGCAATTCCACTGGGCACATGTTTATACAGTTGTGTTTTTCTGACAATGTTCATAGACCGTGGTATAGTTAAGAAGGACAGTGACTTCAATGAGTTGGCAGGTCAGGCCCTGACAGTGAGCCTGTTTGGCTCCTTATTTCAGTGGATGGACTAAGACAAGTCAGAGTGAATAATTAAGATGCCCTGTCCTCTATTTATTTAGTTTCATCTCAGAAGCATAATGTTGTAATTAAAATTTTACTTTAATTCTGAATTATTCTGAGTGGAAAATGCAGTCAGTAAAACAGTAACTGGGATAATAAATATCATTTAGTGATACACAATATATACTTGTAGCACTAAATATCAATACTGTGTTTTCTCAGAAAAAGAACTTTCACAGACAGAAAAATATTTGCTCCATACCAATTTTTATAATCTGCCTTCATGAGAAACCTAAAAATCCCAAGATACACATCAGTGTGGTCAACTGAGGTTTGGACCCCTCCTCCTGTGTTCACTGGTGTCCTGGGATTCCTTCCCTGCTCCGCACAACCTACCTTTGATCTAGGACTGCAGAGAGAAGTCAGCCAGAGACTGAAGCACTCCAATCAAAGACTTCCACAGTACTCAGATCACTTTTGCAGCTGTTTCAAATCACAGCAGCCTGTCTACCCAATGACACAGACCACAGAGAGCACACAAGTCTGCGTTCTTTCTCTTCGCTGGTGCCCCATTGACAAGTGGGTCGAATGCAAGGCTTCGCACTTCCTTTCAAAAGCCCTAAACAGGACTGGCTTAAATTACTGAGTACACTTCATACTGCGTGACTCTCACATCACTTACGCTCTGCTGGAAGGACGGACTTGTCAACTTCAAGCAAATATCGTGGGGCAGGAAACAAAAGCTTCCCAAAGGGCAGCCCATGACCCTGGAGCTCACTCCTCGAAAGTCAGAAGTGACGAGGAACAAGCATACTAGGGCAAAAGACAGAGAGTTTTTCTTTCACTTGCTCTGTCCCATAGCTGCAGCAGGGGATCAAGGAGAGAAGCAGCTGCTCAAGCAACAAATAAACGATGTACTGCAGGGTGGGGAGCTGTATGCTAGAGTGAGCAGTTAATATAGTTTGTCCTTCGTTGATAGCGGCTAGTCACATGCATAAAACAAAAGGCAGGGTTTTGTTGGATCCTGGAAGTGTTCAGCATTTCATAAGACTGCAGAGTTTATGTATTTTCAGTTCATCTGAGGTCAGAAGCACATGCCTGCCTTCACTTTTTGCTTGCCCTGCTCACTTACTCCAGATAATGACTTTTCCTGCTCCTTTAATTCTCAGTAGTAGCATAAAGTAGATGAGATTCAGGTGTTATAATTTAATCATTTTAGTTTGTAAAACAAGTGAATCCCCTTTTAAAATGTACTTTTTAATATTGTGAGTTTTTTTAAAATATTTCTGATTTTTGTGTGTGTGTGTGTGCTTTGTGGTTTTTTTTTTCATTATACTCAGTCTGTTAAGCATGTACTGATGAATTACCCTAATGGAGCATTAATGTTATTTATGTTCTTGAAACTGGTTTGTAGTCCAAAATTCTTTATTTTAGAAAGAAAACAAACTATTATTTAGGATGTTGTAGGCTGTTGTTTTAATACTTCACATTTCATCTGCTGTTGTAAAGAATAAGTCTATTTACATTTTTTTTCTGTGTTTAAGGAAAACAAATCTGTCTTTCAAGCTGTGTGCTTTTAATGATAAAATTCTCTTTTGTGCACACGTAAAAAAAGACCTCAAAACAGAAGAGACTGTTCTGTCTGTAGGATAGCACAGTTCTACAGCTGGTTACATTTTAGGATGAAGTGGAACAAGTACTTTCACAGCTATGCAGACCATTTAACAGTAATCAGTAGAGAAGAGAATGGGTTACTGTGAAAGCTGTCTGGAGAATGATGCCCTCTCCACACAATGCTTGCTAGTGTGAGGGGGACAGTTTTCCTCGGCTTTTGTGACAGACACCTGGGAAAAGCTCATTGTTTGACTTTTTAATTAGGGATTGAAAAAAGTGCTGCTACTACCCATTCTCCAACATTAGTTCATGGTAAACTACATAGTAAATACTATGCCAGAAAATTCTATTTGCAGGGTTTGTTTTTTTTTAGTGAAAACATAAAATATTTCAACACAGAAAAACAAATGTATCCTTTTTTTTTTTTTTTTTTTTTTTTTCTCCTCTTCAAATCATGTCTTCTGGGGCCCCTTTGTTAGTGACACAGTAAATATTACGTATGACACTAAACATCTTTGGAACAGTATTCAAAATATAGCTGTGTTGTACCCAGGTATAGAGAAACTTCACTACGTACTTAACCTTGTTTGCATACTTAAATACTAGACAAAGCTTGGTTGAGAGATCAGTGATACATTGCAACCTAGGTAAGCATCTGCTATCACTGGTGAGCCAAATTCTCTTTATATTTTACTTCTTTTTGGAACACTGGGCTTTTTTTGGTAGAAATATCTGGGACTCATTAATAAAGGTTATACAAGAACACATAAATCCGGCTTCCTTTAACCACACACAGAGGCAAATGGTTTTGTTAAATAGCAATTGTCATTTCAGAATGAATGATGATTTAAGATGCATTATGTCATTTTTTTTCATGTTGTGCCATTTGGTCTCTGATCAGTGAGGAGGCCCAGCACTTTCTATGGAATCAATTAACCCTGAGGACTGGTCATAGTTCTAACCTCATGCTTTAATGGAAACCACTGGACTCCTTCTTTAGCCACCTCTAACGTAATGTGCAACTTGAGCCATATATGTGAGCCAGCTGGCCAGGAGAGCAGGATTCCCTCCATTTCTCCATTTGCATTGCTGTGTGAGATACCTGGGAAGCTGAAGCATTGTTTGTGACAGTAATTAAAATACATAGGAGGTGGCCTGCCGGACAGTTAGGTGATCCTTGGCTTCATTACCTTTAACACAATCTAAGAACAGTATGCAAGGTGCTACAGTGAGAAGAAACAGTGCAGTTCTCCAGCCCAGGGTAAATTGGTAGCTGAAAACACTTGGTGACCATCAAAGCCACCCAGTGAAATTCTAACTAAGGGATTTGGCTAAATACACGGAAAGACATAAACATATGAAGAAATAATTTTGCCAATATATACCTGCATAACATTATTTCCATAGTGTCAGGTAAATGTTTTAACTGTTTTTTTGTGGGTTTCTTTTGTTCCGTTTGTTTGTTTTTGTTTTCTATAGTTCTCTTTGTTCCTCCCTTAAATGTGCAATTTTTTTCTAACGTGGTTATGTTTCCCATCTTGGCAAACAGCATGTAATGTGTAATTGTTATGTGTGTAATTTCTGTCTTTATTTGATTTTATTCAAAATAAGTGTTCCAATAGAGCTTCTTAAGTTTTGGAAAGCATTACATTAAAAAAAAAAAATCCAACCAAAAAATTTCCATAATTTGTTGCAAAACACATTCAAGAAAATAATAATAATAATAATAAAAAGCTAAAAAATCACCATTGCCTCACCACACATCACCCCCTAAAACCAGGGGAAAAGTTAAGAGTTTTGCAATATTCTTGAGAGAGACAGTAAATGTGGTTGCCTTCAGACCAAAGACAAAATACATTCCAAAGATGAGCATCCATACTAGCCAGTGACTTCCCAGCAGCCTGGTATTTCTAAGCTAAGCAGGTTCCAGCCTATGAGCCTCACCTAATTGCTGTGATGACAGATTCACACTGGGAAAAAAAAGAGGTGGTCTCTCCAGTAGATGGTTCCATGCCACTCAGTCAAAGCCAAAAAACCTCCCCCACAAACCAGCAGACCAGTGACTTTTAATCTTATGGTTCAGGGCCATTGTAACTCTATAGCCCTGCTCACATCCAGAGGAAATGAGAGTCTGTTGTGGAGAGGAAAGCACGGTGCTACCTACAGCTCACAGCGTGCTCAGCTGATGAGTCGGCAGCAGCTGGGGACTGTGGCAACCTCATTGCCTCTGTCTGCATGCTCACGGGAAGATCTGCCCTCAGCAGATCTGGGTGTCTACTTCTTGTACCTCACTCACTTTAGCCAAATTTTGAAGCCAAATTATTGTTTATTTGTTTTACTGTTAGGGAGCGGTCTTTCTTACCATTTATTTTGGAGATTTTAAAAATATACATCAGTTTAAATATCATATAAGAATGTTTATCTTCTAGATCTCCTACATGTCTTGTATCCTGGAGTTCATTCTCACAGCCACTGAATGAGGTTAAAGCTGACAATGAGAGCAACGTTTCAGAGGATCAAAATTAGCTGTAATATCATAAATATAAATCAGGGTGAAACAGCAGGAAAAGGATGCCAACATACTCATGAGTAGGTTGAACCAGAGACAGGTCAGTGCAGGTGTGACTTAAATCCTTTCTGTCCTGAACATGTCAGCTGTGTATCACGAAAATGAATTTGACTCTCAGTTCACAAGGAAAGGGAAACTGAAAGTGAGGAATGTAACAAGTGACTGCTTAAAATTACCTACAAGCCTGGAGTCCAGAAGGCCTTTCTAGTAATGTTTGGCACTTATAGGTTTAAGCATAGTTGGAATTAAAAATATATATATATATATATATATACTATAAAAATATATACATAATATATATTTTTGATAAGAAATCATATTTCCATTTAATTTGGATCCCATTATAAATGTTAAATAAATCCTTTGTGTTTCAGTAATCTAAATAATCCTTTTTCCTCTTAACCTAGGCTTTTATTGTTGTTCCTGAAAGTATTTAAATTCAGAATATTTTATGGTTCCAAGATCACTGGTTTTATTGACATTTATTCCCTTTATATGAGAATATTATTTTATTTATAAGTGTTTTATTTGATCAAAACCTTTTTTTTTTTTCTTCCCTAGAAGAAAAAGCTAAATAGAGGCAAAAAGCAGGGAAGAGAATATGTCATAATCCCTCTTTGATGAGGTCTACTTCATGTTAACAACGGTGTCAACAACAGAATGCTATAAGCATACTTCTAAAAGTCACAAGCCAATTCTTTATGGCCTTGTTCTTCTCCTCCAAGATACTGTATGAAATGTGGTCTATACTGGACACAGATAAAAGACACAGTTCTTTTGATTCAAGTATGAAAAAGAAACTACTGAAGAGAGTGCTACCTGACAGCAGGGATGGGATCCAGTTCACCTAACTATAGAACACTATAGAAGTTTCAGGTGAGGTGAACTGTGCTCTAGAATCCTTCCCTAAAAAAAGGAACCTAAATGATCAGGTTAGATCACAAGCATCTGTTTGCTCAGATTAAATTTTACCAAAGATATTTGCACTTAAAAGTCTAGTGACACAATGCAAATCTCTCATAGTTGACTTAAACTGGATGGTTAAGTTATAATACTTTTGGTAGAAAAGTCTTTGTTTGTTTGTTTTTAAACAATATAAATAATTACCATCCAAACAGGTAAACAGGTTAACTCTAGAAGAATAAGTTTCACTAAAATTCTTTGTTTATCTATTTATTTTTATTTTTATTTATTTATTTATTTATTTTCAGTTCTGATGGCTTAAAGATTTTTCTACTTTTGAACAGTTACATTCTCCCACAGGTTTGACATTGAGTCTGGCTGTGGACAGGGCACCAGGTTCTTGAGTTGAAAGCTGAAAGCTTTAAGTGATTTGTATCAGGGAGGAACTAGCCCCAACACTGTCAGGTCTATGTTCTCCTTCAGGCTTTTTTTTTGCCTCTTCGTATCATAATTTTTTTAAAGCAGGAGCAATTTACCTAGCACAGATCTTAGTATTAACCAGCTCCTGCTCTGATGCTACAAGTAATAAAAAGTATATCCACAAAAAGTTTTTCAGCCCTTATTGCTCCACTTTTCCTGCAATCCCCCTGGCCAGCACAATGTATTTGAATACCCATTTTGTTATTGCAGGTTGCATAGAGGCCAGTGGCAGAACAGGAAACAGGGAGTGGGTCTCCTGCTATTAAAGCCGCTCCTCTGTCCACCGTGTTGCATTGTCCGCACAGAAGCTTTTCTGTACTAAAGTAAAAAGAAAGAAGATGGTAACTTCTCATTTGTGTGGTCATAAGACTTTTCCAAATTCCTCCACCCTGTTTTTGTTCTCATGGGACGACATATTCAAACCCAGAGCACATTAATGTCAAGCAAAGCAAGGAAAGAGTTAAACGTTTGTGATAGGAAGAGTCAGAGGCAACTGTTGGTGGAGCCACCTGGTACCCATTAAGGAGTAGTTATGACAGAGGAGTGAGAGATAAAGTAGGAAAGTTTTATAGCGTAGGAGAGAATGTGTAAGAGGCAGTGCTGGGTTAGTTGTAGAGGTAGTAAGCAAAGCCAGGTGTTTGAAGCTATTAAGAGAGAAAAGATTTATAGGCCTCTTCAACAGACAAAAAGCTACTTTCTTCTTCTGCCTGTAGATAATGAAATACTGGTTGGGCCTAAACCAGCTACGTGCTGATGTGGAGAAGATACCAAAGTAGTTAGTGTGAAGGTGACTGGATCTTTGCTTAAGACTGTAACAATGATCCTAAGTCAACCTTCCATGGAGGGGCTTACAGGTGTTCCAGGACATGCCCTTCTCTGTCTTTCTTGTTAACCTTTGAGCATTTAAATTTTACAAGAATCTGAAGAATACCCTTGTCTGACCAGTAAGCTGGTATTTTTTAGGTAATAAAGCTGGCTAAAAAGACTGTCTGCTAACTTCTCCTTTTGCAAGATATGTCTTGCCCTGAAAAAAATGTTTCTCAGTTTCTATTAGAGCAGGTTGGATTTTATTAATCTTTATTCTCAGTTGCTAGGTTGTCTGATACTTCTTTCTTCTGTTTTCCTGTTTGTGAAATCAAAATCTATGGTAAGCAGTACATAAATCATAATGGATAATTAATTCATTAAAAAAAAAAAAAAGACCTTTTGAATTTGGATGTTAATTTTCCCTTCTAAATAAGGTATTTTTAGTTGTGACACATGGCTTAAAATAAGACTGCTGAGTTGTCCTTCAATGATCCTACTGCAGGACATCAATTGTAACAAGTTGGGGTAGCAAAAATGGCTCTGGGTGTCCACTTCTGCCATGCAGTCTCCATGACAGGTAGCAGTGTTGGAGCTTCAAGAGGAAGGACAAACCATTACTTCTTGCCTTGCTCTAACCTGCATACCAGGATCCTCTTCCTTGAGTCAGCCTTGCAGATGTGGTAACAAGTAAGTGGCCAGCTGGGGGAAAATTTGTTTGCCTTAGAGGGTTAAAATGCACAGTGACTGCATTGAATTTAAATAATACAACCTAGATTTACATTTCTTGAGTTCTGATAGGGAAATGTACATGTGCATTGTCTTTGTGGTAAAAATGATCAAAATGCAAACTCCTAAATTTATGTGTTTTCCTCTACTCATTTCTTCTGTGGCATAAGTATTGTTGTCAGAGATGCTGTTTTGTTCAGTGGTCATTTGGCAACTGTGAGTGCTGAAAACACAAAGCACAATAGCAGACGTGCTGGAGCACTTATCTGTTCCCATGATCCTCTGATGAGCTATTAAGCCCATACATCTTAATGCCAGCAGAACTGGAATAATTTTAGGAATAGGTTTTGTAACACGATTTCTGGGGAAGAGGGAGGAGCAGAGCTGAGAAGATTGAATCTGTCCGGGGTGAGTATACTAGCTGTTCTTTGCACAGCCAAAATGCATTGGGCAAGTGACTTTCATTTGTGTGTGTGGACTGCCAGCAGTTTCTAAACAGGTATGCTGGAGCCTTGTAGGGACCCTGTTCCTTCCTCTTCCCTGTGCAGTTTTCCTGCTGTTGGTCAAACTTTTTTATGTTAGGGGCTAGCTGAAATGATTTGGTCTCTAATTAACTAACAGTAAAGTGGTTCAATGAAATACTGGCAGTAGTTCTGCATAATACTGGTTTAACAACTCACTGGTAACTTAGGTGTTTTTCTGAGTGGAAAGTCTGAAGAAAGCCTGCATTTGCTATTAGAGTATCTCTGACATGCCCTGGGTTTCAGAATGTGTAGGGTTTTTTTTTTTTTTTTTTTTTTTTTTTTTTTTCCCTAGTGGTTTAAAAATACAAGTGTGAGAGCTGGCCCGACCGACCAGCAATGACAAGGTTAAACTATGGATGTTTAGGAAATTCGAGCAGGCTGCCTGTGCCATAACAAAGCAATGCTGGCTGTGGCTACCTGTTTCAGCAGACTTCTCCTGTTCTCCACGGGGCTCAGGGACTCAGCTGTGCCCTGCAAAGCTTCCTGTTTACGATCGCGCATCCTCCGAAAACAGCGCACGCTCTGCTTCCCACATCTCTGAAGCCATACAAGGATCCAATAACATCCTGTGACTTGCCGTCACTGCAGTCCTTGTTTTTCTGAGAACTGACGGGAGAAGGCTCTCACAGGATTGTTAACAATTGGTCATCACCTTTTGGATGTGTCAGACTGCTGAGGACTCCAGGCTTAACTGACAAGGAAACAATATCAGCAAAATGTTTGGCCTTTGTTCCTGACATATATTGGTTCACAGTTTATTGCGGCAGTTAGTGCGCTTCCTATGTGGAGGAAACATTTTGATTTGAGGCTGGATGTTACGTAGCCTCCAGAGCACTGGCTGAACTGGGACAGTAGCATGGTTCAGTACTGAATGGTCTTGGCAGTTGCACAGCTTGCCTGTCCTGGTCATCTCCTCATGGTTACAGCCAAGGTATGTGCACCATCTGGATCCTGACAGCACCACAGCCTCCTTGAGGAGAAAAAAAATCTGGTCTCCAGCTCCCTCCAAAGAGGAGCCCGGATTAAAATTTCGTTCCTCCCATTTCTTCCTCTGCTCTCTGCCCTACAAAGCATGCCTGTTGTCCTCAGTGGTTACTTAATAGCACTCAGGAGGGAATGAACTGGCAATGATGAACTGGAATTTAAAGAGTGAAATCCTCCCTAGTATTAAAAAAAAAAATAAAAATATAAAAATTGAGCTATCTGGTACTGCAAGTAATAACCCTTTTCTTCTGGGAGCTGCCTTTGTGTCATCAACAAACAAACAAACAAACAAAGCCGAGCACGCTCTTTTTTCAAACGCTCCTGATTATGTAACCCAAACCCTACCCCAGGCTTGCACCCAGTTTTCAAGGGAAGAAGGCTGGTGCAGCAGGCAGCACCACCTCCTGCGGCTCCCTGTGGCTGGGCAGGGAGCTTCACTGCCTCTGCCCCTAGTCCCGAAAGTGGTGGAGTGCTGGTGTCTCCATGTTTGTGATATGTATCATGTGGAGAGAAAAAAAAAAAAAAGAAAAAGGCGGAATTTGGCCTTAATGAACAAATCTAGCTTTGCCATGTACCATTGAGATTGCATGAGGTTTGGAATTCGTATGGCTCTTGTTTAAAGGTTACGTCTAATTAAGGCTCTCCAAACATTTGGGATTGTAGATTCCTCATAACCTTTCCATTGTTCTTGAAATCAAAATAGCAGCAGCCTCAACCACGCATACCATATCATTAACAGGACTGCAGTTTAAAAGAAAGACTATAATTTGCACACCACTAGATAAAATGTATACTCTAAAAATTCTTTCCAACATATGAAAAGATTCAATAAGAGGTAGAACTTAACAAAAATAAAGTTGCTATAAGTCTCAAAGACCAATCTCTTATGAAGAAAAAAATATTTTCAAATACAAAAAATCTGAAGGTAATACTCTTAAAAGAAGATTGAATTCATACAAAAGCCAAATCTACTGCTAAAGGAGAGTAAATTCTTCTTCAACGTACAGTTAAAATTAATACAACAGAAAATGAACTGTAAGTTATGGATAAATTAATTTCCTTATTCCCCAAGTAAAATCAGTAATAAAATCAAATAATAAACCAATCCTTTTTTCCCATACATATTCTCAAAAATAGACAACGGACAGAATTTGTGTGAAAAAAGGGCTTTGGGAAAAGCAATGAGATGTTGCCAGAATTCATTAACTCTACCAACTTAATTTTTTCCCCGTCCATCTGGAATACACATACACACTGGCCTTCTCACTGAAAAATTGTTTCCACACGTGCACATACACACACATAAAGTCAAACAAAAAGAAACCCAAAGGGGCAATGCAATTACCTGGCACATGCCTTGGAATTTTAATGTATCTTTCTTGTCTGTCTTTGTGTACGTATGCAGTATGTTTGTAGGACCAGAAATATAAACTTTCTTCTTAAAAACTTTACTTAGTCCATTGCTGGAATGCTGGCGCATTATCAAGCAATAGATTTAGTGTCATGTTGCTTTGTTGACACTGGGTTTTTGATACTACCACTGGCAAGGTAGGACTTAATTTGCTAGAGTGATCTTGCATGGGAAGCTTTCTTTTTGCTTGGAGGGAATTTTAGACACCAGCGTAGTGTTTTGTCTCACAAAGATGTATTTCACAAACTGTGTGACTGAGGTATATATATTTATTTCTGTGGGACTGCTATGAAAGCAGTTATCCTGTTGCCAGATCACAGTAAGGACAAAGGTGACTCAAGTTCCCTGTGAATTTTGCTGTGACTGAGCACCCTAGGTAATTCAGGAAAAGTCCTGCCCAACAGCATCCCACGGCTATTGTGTGATTGTGATTGAGTCAACAAAAGGCTCTGACCCTGAGTGAATTTACACAGGGCCAAAATAAACTTATCAGTCTCAATAACCTTCACACTTCTTTCTTCCTTCCTTCTATTTCAAAGCATGCTTGTTGCACTCTGTGGTAGCACAGATGCTTTCTGAGCCTCAGTGACCTTCCTTTCCCTTTCTAAATCTCATTATCATATTTCTTCCTCAATCCAAAATTTTATTTACTCTGTGGATCTTGCTTCCACAAGCTCTTGAATAGGGCCTTAGCTCTTACATCTTTAGGATGGAACAACTACCTGTAAAGGGATGCAGACTGGCGCTCATAGGGCTTGCTCATCTCAGAAAAAAAAAAGCTTGGAAGAGACCTACAGCTTCACATTTACAGGCATCGGTCAGCCTCTAGTTTAAAGCAGATTCATTTATATTTGTCACCCCAGATCTTAGGCACTGTCCTCTGAAGTATAAAGGAAAACATACCTGCTCTAACTGCTGGTCTGCCCATTTCCACGATCCTCTTTTTCTTGTGAGCCATCAGGTTACTTCAAAGACTGAAACATTGCCATTGACTTCGGTTATTTCCAAGCTTCAGTGATTACTTAATTTTACAATAAAGCCAAAAGGAAATGTATGCAATCCCTAACTAAAAATTAATAATAACCCTCGTAATTTTACCAACTCAACCTGATATTAGGGCTATAAATAAACTTAGCTGTATTTATTCGTGCTCAGTACACTGCACTATGGACACTGGTCTTCCTAAATCTCATTGGTATCCGTTGCCTGACTCCTTCACTGAAGCTACAAGCACTTCAGCAGGTAAATTTAGCATCAGCTGTAAAACTCAGACTGTCTAGATTTGAATGATCCGTGGACTTTAGCACAGGCTTCAGACAGATGTTCATTTGTGTTCACTGTATTCACTACATGGAGAAAACAAATGCCACAAAGTGAACCAGTGAGTTATGCAGTGTTCAGTAACAAATATTATGTTAAAGAAAACCTTTAACAACAACAAAATAATGTAGAAATGAAGTTATGGAGGTCTCTACCAATCCTTTTCCCTTTCAGCTGACAGTTCAAACTCCATACCAGGAAGTAGGTGTATTCTCAGTGCTAAATTTGCTCTGCAATGCTAATTAAACACTCTCTGGAAGAGATGTCATCCTTGGGGAATAGCTGTTAAACTGAGGTCATGTCTGCACATCGCTGTTATTTGCCTATGCTTCACTTTTATTTAAAGAATATGGAAATAAATGATGACATCCTGGTCAATATTTCCTGCCCCTGCTAAGCATTTTCTTCCATTTAGGACTGTATCAGTGAGTTTTCTGACTGCTACATTTGCCACAGTAACATGCTACTCTACAGTATTTTACACAATGTTTTGTTGAAAGTTTTGTACATCTAAGACACAACATCTGTGGTATCTGAGCACAACGTGATCAAATAGTACTCACTAGCATGTAGGTAACCCCACTGACTCTTATCTGAATATGGGCTTCTCTTTTAGCACAGTCCTTTCTCTCATACTGCATCGCAGATAGTGGCAATGTTTCCAGAAACTATTCCTCTTTTTCTGATAATAATAATGCTACTACTATCTACATTGTGGTTTTTTTTGTTTGTTTGTTTGTTTTAATTTTCTCTCTTTAGATACCAGTGGGACCTGCATTTAAAGTCCACGTCTACTAACATTTATTTTATTTTTTTTAGGAATTTAGGCCTTGCATTTAAGAAAGCATTATTGCAGACTCTAAGCAATGTAGGATCTGGTTTTATTTGTGATATCCAGCAGCTCCTCAGTTCCTCTCCAAATATATGCAGTATTTATAAGCCTTGTGTTTTACTGGGGTAAATTATATCCTACTGACAGCCTATTGTCCCTGCTACTTGTCAATGGACTCCCTTTGGTAATTAGTTCATTCTCTCTCTTTCTGTTCCTGAGGCAAGTTTAGCTGAGGATTATGCTAGATTTATCATAAAAATTTCTTTACAGCTTCTCCCAAGGTGAAGGAGTCTTGGTGGGGCATTTGTCATAGGAGTTTCCAGAAGTCCAGAGACTGTGCCTATACAGACAAAAAAAAAATAATAAAAATAAATAAATAAATAAAATGTCCCCAGTGAAAAAAGATGAATCAAAAATATTGCCCTGACCATTTCCTGCCATGCAAGCAAACACCAGCCAGACTAATCTAGAGGATTATCAAGTGGGAGCAAGTGTCAGCTCCACAGCAGCCTAGCAGAGGAAAGGAATTCACCCAGATTAGCTCCTCTGGCCATTTACTTTGTAATATGGGGCAATGGCGAGCACTCTACAGCTATCATGAAGAGATGTTGTTTTAGCGTATTTAAGAATAAGGAATGGAAGTGGGAAGTCAAGGAGTAAGAATGCTCAGGTAGACTGAGTGCTCAAAATTTCTCTCTGTCATCTGCAGTATGAATTTGATTATGTAAAGCTTAGCCATCCAGCTGATTGAGGTTACTTTCTCAGCTTAAGTTGATATTCCAGAGATAAAGACATCCCAGAAGTATAAAGATTCCACTGAATTTTTATTGTTTTCCCCATGATCTATGAATGAAAATCTCATCAAAATTAGTGGGAGTTGCATGTATCCAAATCACTAAGAAGGAAGCCCTTCCAGCCCCTCATGTTACTGACAACATTAAAAATGTAAATTCTTAATTCTTAACTATTTTCTGGTCTGTTGATTTCCAGACTCATAACCTGTGACAGATAATTCTGTCACAAGAAGTGTCAGCAACACTGAGGGAACACTTCCAGCTTCTGCTTATATTATTCTTTTACTTTTCTCCAATTTGTTTTCAAACTTTTAACACGGATGGATACTCTTAGAGAAAGAAACTTGGAATTTGACTTTTTTTTTTTTCTTTCTTTAACATTTTAACCCCCAGTGAAAGATCTAAGTGGACAGACACTTGAGAAATGATAAATCAGGCTATAGCAATTACAAAACAATATCTTAAACTTATATGACTCAACTCTACGAAGGCATCATAAACCCATCCAGCAGAGAAATTTCTCCCCAAGAACATGACAAACGATTAATTGGGATTCCAGATCTCTAGTTTTCAACCTGCACATTTTTGCATTGTGACTTGTTTATGCTTCAGGCTCAGTCTTTCCAGTCGTAATTCCATGCTGTGATGACTGGACCCAATTAAAAAAAAAAAAAAAATCTTCTGTGGTGAGAGTTAACAACCCGGTATCTTCCCAGCTGCTGAAGGTTAAGTTGCCTCTTCCTTTCTTACTCTAATTTAGTGCCACTGAGACAAGTCTGTGAGTTCTGTAAAGGAAGAGAGATTTATAACACGTGGTAAAAAATTAGTTGTTACTCCATTCAATTACATATTTTTTTGAGATTGATCTACTCCCCACTGAAGTCAGTGGGTGGTTTTTCCTCTGAATTCAATAGCTTTTCGACTGAGCCAAAATGAAGGAATGAAGCACTAGGACACTACAGCACTAGTAAAGGGCAGAACAGTACATTAATAGCATGTGTTTTTTCATCATGATTGGTGTTTCAGACTGCTAAAGCACTGCCTCTCCCCATATCATAACAATATGGTGATATTGGTGATACAAATAACAATAACTGGAAAAATATAAATTATTTCAGTGTTTTTTCTTCTGTTGATTTTTGCTAGATGTATCCCAATAGTGCATGCCAAATTGTGACTCAGTTTCAATGTTTAAGTAAATTCATAGAAGGCCTGTTCTGTAAAAAACAGAACAACGCAAAACAAAACAAAACACATCTTTAGTACTTTTTTTGAAAATAATCACCTAGCTTTTCCAAAGTATCTGTGTACTTACAACAAGTGTTTTTTAAATTCTGATAGTTATATGCCAGCACGGACACATATTCAAACCCAAACAAATGTCATAAGAATTTCCCTTGATAGTAGCTCATATATCTTAATATCTGTTAATATTAGTCATCTGCACATTTAAGTTTTGTTAAATGTACAAACTCTGTGGAACTCCACCCTTATTACAACATCAGTTTGTAGTCTCAACAATTTTTTGTGTTTTGAGGACATACTATTAGGCTAGTGGCCTATAGAAAATATTATTTGCATAATGGGAAAAAGTGAAGAGAAAAAGAATCATAAAATTTTTCAGACACTGAGGTAGCTTAGTCAATGCATAGGTATTTATTTGTTTAATTGAATTTACTGGGAAAAAGTCAAACCTTGAAAAGTTAGAAACTAATCACGCTAAGGTCATCTTCGCAATGTAAATTTATACTTCATAGTAAAGCCTTACAGATATGATCAAATAACACTCTCTTGTAATAAAACCATTCAATTCAGAAGATGTATAGTGCTCCAGGGATGAAAGAAAGTTGTACAATTATGGCTATAAGACAAGTGGTGACATCAGACTGGTTGCTCCAACTAAATAAAGTATACACCAAACAGTGGTAGGTCAGTGCCAATGACAGGAAGGAGCCAGAAAGTGGGACAAGATGTTACTTGATGCCTGCTGAAATCTCTCACTGAAAAGGGACTAAAGTTCCTACATGATGGTATGCAAGAAAGAGATACTTTTTGACCCTGAAGTTTGGATAGTTTTAGTACACTTGAGATTGCAGAGGAAAAAAACTTAGTTCCCTGGTTAGCTTTCCCATTTCCACATCCTGGTTATCCATACTCCATGATGTTTAGTGTTTCTGTGGATTTTTTTTTTTTAACAAACAAACAAAAACACTAATTCTTCTCAAGAGAAAATCCTGGTGTAGTTTATAAAGGGACTGCTGCTTATATGAAATACGGATAATATTTCACTTAAGATTGCTGCTTTCTGTACAGTTTCATTTTCCATCACTACTCCCAGGAGCACTGTGCCCTCCAATACCCACACAAGACACCAAGATATACTTCAACATACCTGCAACTTACAACATGAAAACTCTACCTGTATTTCCATATGGAGCCCATGGAGTCCAGAAGACACTTCAAATTTCATGTCCTGTGACCATGGTAGATGGGACTAGCTCTGAGTAATTTGAATTTGAACAATTTTGCACTACTTGGTCTAGGGATGAATGGCCTTGAACCAGAGGTACAAGTTCTGGAGTAGACTGGAAAGCTAAAGAAATCGAATTAATCTGAATATATTTTAGAGAAAGAATCATCTGGATTTAGCAAAAATCTTTGTGGAAAAGGCAAAAACTGACAGTAGGAGGCAACAGGGTTTGTCTACCCTTCAAAATACATCGATTTAACCATTCATGCAAATGAACAGGGCTAAAACCTCACTGGTATGTATGAAATGAGAAAGAACTTCTTGTGTGATATCAGCATAAAAATATTTCCTGCATCAGAAAAAGCAGAACAGAATTAACATAACTGGAAAAAAACTGTGGAAAGAAGAGAGGAAAACCAAGATGTATCTCTGTGGAGCTGGAACTGGGCCTCCCAAGCCTTTACTTTGTTATGAGTAGCTGAGATATATTCCACCTCACTTCACTTCTAGAGGAAATTACAAATCCTTACAAACCCCACAATAGTCATGCAGCATCAAATATTGAAAATCTGAGAAATCTCGATGCCTCCTGGGGTATTTCTAGATCTCACTTAATGCCTGACTCATGATGGCAATTATCCTTTCTATGCTAGGGGTATGGTAACTAATTAAGTGGGCTCATGAAAGCACATTCAGAATCTGGAAGGAAAGCATAACTGATGTGATTATATTCCTGACATATTCCTCAGTCCAATGCAAGCTTAAAGCAGTTCAAGTCAGGAGTCTGAATGACTGAATCTGAATGACTCCTGAAATCGAGTGCCAGGGATTGAAAGTACCGTAGTTTAACGTACCGTTTATTTTAAAATATATGGTTCTTTGGAGGAGTCGTTCTTTGTATTTTATGATGTTTGGAGGCAGAGTTGTCTAATGACTGCAACTAAAAGCTATCTGGGTTATAAGTACAAGTGATCTACTTAAACATTGTTCAGTATGATGGAAGACTGATGGCTACCTTGATTCATAGTCTGCCGAGTTAAAAGAAGGGCAGTGGACTGGACCTCCTGGAAACCAAATAAGCTGCACATCCTGAGCAGACCCAAAGGCCAATGCTAGCAAAAGTTCTGCTTGCACCCTCTGTTGAACTCTGAGTCCCTGAGAAGGAGGATAGTCAAAGCACCTGTGCTCCTGATACTAACTTAACTTCAACTTCTTATCATACCTTTACATTTTTCCTATGTTCTTTTTCCTAACAAAAAGGGAAGGGAAGGGAAGGGAAGGGAAGGGAAGGGAAGGGAAGGGAAGGGAAGGATTGCCATTTGTGTGTATATGGCATAAATACTTACATCGTATATAAACTTCTTGTTCTCTGAGCATATATTTGTGTATGTTCACCAAAATTTGTAGCTCTTTGAAGCTTTCTGATTTTTTTCCTTTAACTTTACACTTCTTTTATCTTTTCTATTTATATATATAAATATAAAAGTAATATTCCTACCCCACCCCTACACACACTCACTCTCACACACACATACACGAACACACACACTCAAAATATAACAAGTTACATTTAAAATGGAAGAATGCTACAACTCATCTGAATCCTTTCAGAAGCAGAAATCTCTCTTGTCCAAGTATTCAGATCATGGGATCACACTGTCACATGCAGTTTATGTGGCCGATTGTACCTGGATAACTTCACAGCCTTTTGCCAAAGACCTTAAACTTTTTTAATACTATCATTAGAAGTTTTCCTCAGCACATAGGTGTCAAACACTTCAGAGTTTCAAGTACTTTCATTACTCATCTCTTACAGTATGTTCTACTCTGATGCACCCTTCTGAGGACAAAATTATATAAACAAATAAAGCCCACATGTAACAACATGTATTGAGAGACTCAAGACTATAAAAATATGCTTTAGCTACTTATGTTAATAGATTTTTAGCCAGTCCTTAAATGTGTCTGCAATTGCTACTGTCCTCTCTGAAATTATAGCCCTCTATTTGACTCAACTATTTAGTCTTTTGGAAGTTTGACACCAATTTCTCAATTCAATTATTTGGTTCCATGGCACTCCTACAAATTACTCAAATTCTAAAGCACAGAAGCACATTCACCTGCTTGAAATACTACATTGGCTGAAAATATAGAAAGCTTTCTTTTCAATAAAACTGTCACCTTTGGGAAGATGACAAGCCATTCCTTTTCCTTCTCTTCTTACAGACATAATTCTTCTTTTCATTCATTTCATACTGTATGTTATCCTCTTGTGTTCTAACTGAACATTTTAAAATGTTATTGCATAACTACATTCAGAAAAAGTTTTGCCTCTTGTAACAGAACAAAAGTAGATTTCGAAGTAAAGAAGGAGTTGCCTACTATTATGGTCCTTACTGCAAGTGTCATTTATTTTACATGAAAGAATATTTCAGTCTTCTGAAATCAGGATAATGATTTTAATCCACGTCTTTTGGTAATGGAGGCTGAGCTATTCAGAGCTATCTAGGGTATTTAGCTACAAAACAGCAATTAAATTAATGGGAATTACATGGCTAAACCTTCTGTTTGATACTCAGTCATAGCATCTGCTGCAAGATCCTAAACACTGGAAAAGCTGCAGTCAGCTTTGGAACTGGCTGGATTGCTTAGCCTTTCCACTCACCTCAAGCCTTGCTGGGCAAATGGTGACAAAAGCCTTGACATAATTGCTGTGTTTTCCATTTGGCAATAAAGTGTGTAAATAATTTCATGTTGTTACTAGGGCTTCGTGCTTATAAATCTTGCCTGTCTTTACAACTGGAGAATTAAGGTAGTAACCAGGTGGAAGACTGTGAATTTCCTACTGTTCTGAAATTAAGAAGAAATATTCATACAGGTATAAAAGAAATCGGAAAAAAATGTTGAAGAGAGAGCTCTGAATCACAGTACAGTGCGTTTGAATGTAGAAAATTGAGAGCTGCAGATCATTAGTATCTCTAAAAGCTCTGTCCTTCTTTTTGTCTGTTTCCTCACATTTGAGGATTATGGCTTTGTCTTTCTGGAATGGAATAATCCAGTGCAGGCAGGTCAGATACCGCCCTCCTATTTTCAGTTATTGTTATAGGCCTGAAAGTGAGCCCAGAAGGAAAACAGAAGGGAGTTAGAAAACATCCAGCCAAAATAATAATATTCTTTCACATTTGTCTAAATACTTTCAAATGTTACAGCATTCACTGCTTTGCTGCTAGAACATGCTGATACACAATGGACACTGATACAACAGGGCCAGGATTTCATTCAGACTCACTGGGGTTCTCCTTGTTTTGGGTATGAGCCAGTTCCCAATAGAAATGTAAGAAACACTTCCACCCCACAGGAATCAGGGGGAGGTGGTCAAGGGCCTCCAAGGAAGGGATCACAGGGAGAAATCAGTGCAAATTCTTTCATTTCCCTATGGGTTGGCACAACCATGCAGTGCCCTGAGGAGTATTGTTGCAATCTATTGGATGAATGAATCAATGCCAAAAGTTTTGGCTTTTGTTATTCTTAAGCTAGAAGGCAATATAAGGACAATTTTCCTTGTGATGAAAATTGAATATTTTAGGAGAGAGCGTATGATGCTTACAGTTTCAAGAGCCCTTTCAGCTTAAAAAAGGAAAGTGAAATGTGAAGTGCTATTAACATGAAACATCTTTAAATTCTAACGGATAAAGTAATTTAAAACCTATTTACAGTACACTTAAGAAAGGGGAAACTACTACTTTTCTGGAGACAAGTGTTTATTGGGAACTATATAGCCCCCTATGCACTCTGCAGCTGCACATGGTCTTACAGTACCAGAAGGGCAAGAGGCAACTGCTGGGGCTCCACCAGATACAAAGAGACTCTGAAAGCATTGGGAACCACAGGGAATGGAAGCCAGGGAGTTTGATAATGCCACAGTTCTTTAGGACAGCTGAAAACAAAAACAAAAACGAACATAACACAGAATCAGCAAGAATCACTCTTTAAGGAGAGAACTGGAAGAAAAACTCATCATAAATTCTATTTAATAAAGAGAGCAAAAAGAGGTATTACTGGGAGCAGCAAAGATACTAAAACCAATGTTTTTAATTGCTTTTATGGAGCAAAATCTGCCTTATTTGAGATCATGTTGGATACTTGCAAAACTGCTATTGTTTCTGTTCCTTAGTTTCAAGACCTGGAAATACAGATCTATCAGCTGGTCACACGATTCGTACGATCTCCTAAATAAAAAATTTAAATGGCACAGTGAAGAAAATGTTTCAGTTAAAATAAGAAAGAGATATTATAGAAATTATTGACAGTAAGGTATTTGCTATGACTTATTTCCCATCTTTGCCTAGCACCAGTGCAGTAACAAGTTATTTTCATGGATAAAGTTGTTCTATACAAATATTCCCTTTCTTGGTACATACAACAGAATTATATTAAACAATTTAAAGTTTTGTAGTAGGAAAGAATCTTTCATTTTAAAATACTAGGGGAAAAAAAATACTTTATCTTCCTGCCAATTTTTGATTCCCTAAGTATGAAAGTTCATTTATACAGTGATCATGAAATGTAAAAAATGTTTCCTTTTTGATCTTCAGGATTTTTTCTGCCTCTTTAAACCACACACCCCACCATCTTTGTCAAAACATTGAAACAAAGAGATTTTCAAGTTGCAGGAGCAGGTCTCAAGGGAAAATGTAAATCCTTCATCATCCAAAAATCGTTCTCTCTGTCTTTTTATTTTTAAATACACCATAGACCATAGACACCATAGACATAGATTATGTCAACATTTTTTCAAAAATTCTCTGACCACCTATCAGCATTGTAAAAGATATAGACACATATATGCATGTGCTCATGCAAATATAGGGTATAAAACAGAACTATTTGGAGAATTTTTTTGTTACCTCCATTAAATGAATAATAAAGTTGGTAAAAAAATTTGCACAAAGAAAAGAGGAAACAATTCTAAATTCCTTTATAGCCACCAGACAGTTTTGCGAATATGCTTTTAAATTGCATATTATTCCATCTCTTTACTATAATAACTCAGGCACCTAAATTAAAGACAAACAAAACTTGAAAGTCTTGGTGATTCATTTTGTTTGTATACATACCCTGTTCACCTGAATCCTTTCATGTCTTCTTTTCCTACTTTTTTCTCCACATTCCATTTACCCTCCTTGTGATCTTTCAGTGTTCTGACCATTTCCCCAGAAAACAGACACAAGAAGATCCTTCTGAAGTGATATTCTTCCTTCCAGTTCCACTTTAGGAAGCAATCTACCATCACTTGGATTATAACCATAAGCGCAAATAAACATGTTCACTTTAATCATATGAAGATACTGAAATCTAAATTTATTCAGGTCTTTTGAACAAGAAATCACCATTGCAATAGACTGATCTTCAAGTAACACCCAACCTTCTACCTCCAGTCTTCACAAGTTTTCTCTTTGGTATCAGGCACTAAGATCTTGAAAAAAATCGATCACTGAGAAAGAGGATTATGTCAGGTAATTCACACCCATCCTTACTCTTCAGAAAGGAATTGCTCATAATGAATATCAAACCCCAAAGCTGAACTGAGTTTTTTATAAGGATGGAGGCAGAACACTGTGCCGAGAAGCAGCTGTGAATCTTGTTCTTTCTAATGTTGCTAGTCAGGTAGATTTGCGTATTTGTCTTTCATCTCCTACTGAATTAACTTTGTAAAGAGTCTTCAGCAAATAGTTAGGGACAGTGTGGCAAGGGGGAGAAAACGCATAAAACCTTTGGTAGTGATGAGTAGGGGAAAACACTTCCTGTATACGTGTTTCACTGGGTGCACAGTAACAGAAGGCTCATTAGAAAAACTGGTTTTGGATCTTAAATTTTCCTAGAGTGAATCTAAACAATGCTTTGTTATACTTGTATGGCATTATTTCATGGAAGGTAAGATTCCTCTCACCTAGATTTAGCCATTGGAAACAGAGGCCTGCAGTCTGAGCTAATCCTTGAGTCTTGCATTATGGACAGTTCTAAGAAAGAGGACCTTCCTGTGAGTAAATCAGTTATTTGTCTTAGAGCAGGAAGAAGAGTCCTCCAGAAATGCCTGTCTTCCTCCACTGACTGTGGAGGGAGCTTAGGTGGTTTGTTCAGACCGGATGAATAACCTTCAGGAGGCTAGCGTCAGGCCAGTCTCAGCTTGTAGGATAACGCCCAAGATAAGGAATGGCAGAGCGGAATACAGCTTCATCCATTCTTCCCTTCTTCTAACCTATTTTCAGTGTGCTCCTTCTGAGCACCAAGCCCCTTCTGTATGTTCTGGGAATCAGGGCATATATATTGGTGAGGAATAGAAATGTACTCTGCATCCTTTCTTCAGTCAGAAAAATATGAAGTTCCAGTACAAACTTTACAGAGCAAACTTTTAGGGAACAGGCTGAAGAAAGAGAAACGATCATCAGACAATACTGTAGGAAATACTATCTCTGCATTAAATGCTCAAACAATTCACAAAATAGAAAAAGGTCAAATTATGTGAGAATACTTTTCCTTTTGAATTTAATAGCTAATTGTAAACGCACATACCACTGCCACAGCATAGACTGTTGTGACAGCCATATCTTAGTGAAGTGGAAGTTATGGGAATTACTATTTTTATTATGTTAACAACTTGTAGGGAAAAAAAATATCTAAAATAGTTGTATGTGAAGTCAGACCATCCTTACTATAGGCTCTTAGCTCCATTCAGATAACTCTATGGAACACAACATGAAAGCCAATGAAAATAAAGCATGGAACATTCAAAACTATCCTAAATTTAGATGTCTGGTATTTTATGGCATTACTAGTTATTCTATCCTTATTTTAATCCTCCACCCATATCATTTCTATTTTCATCTAGGCTAACCATGTAGTTATTCTTATAACATTGTCATTCTTCCAAATAAAATCACCATTTCTACTAAGACAGGATATTGAACATTGAGAAACCATTCTAACTTGCAAGCAGCTTCAAAAGTGTTTAAAATACATCTAAAATGTTTACTTTTTTACATATAATTTCACATAGTAAAATGCCCCACCATACTTTACATATTAAACAGTTGATTCCAAGGAAACATTTGCAATTATTTCAGGTACAACAGAATCAAATCAATTAAACTAATTTAAAATAGTATACTCTCAGCTCTCACTTACATGATGTAATATACTTAATACACAACTTCAACTGCATGAGTTATTCACAAGGTGTAGAATCAAAGAGGAAAAAAATCTTTTTAACAATCACCTTTTGCTCTGAATGGTTATTTAAACTTGTGTCTTTTTTTCACTGTGTGTTTAAAGACACCTCTCCTGTGATGGTAAGGACAAGCATCAGGACTCCTTCGTTTTATGCTGAACTATTTATTTCAACACCACAGTAGTGGGATAATTTATAGCAGGCATGTTGACTAATGTATATGTTTACACCTCCTAAACGTGACAAGCTGCAGGTATGAAAACTGGGTGGTGTCTTAAAAGGATACAGCATTGTTAGATCCCCATTCAATTCATTTTATCTAAAAATCTTGGAAGAGTTACTGAATTTAAAACACTAATAGGTGTTTTTATTATTATTTCTTAATGTTTAGCATATATTAAATACACTGATAGTAGTTGATTTTTGATTTCTTCTCTGGATTTTGCACCAAGTAAATTCAACTAGTTAGCAGAATATCAAAATTCCTCTTATTCAAAAAAAAAAAAAAAAAAAAAAAGAAAAAAGAAATCAACTTACTGTTTCTGAATATATAATTATAATTTCTGTTCTACAATGTGTTTTGACCTCTTGTCTCAATCTGGAAAGTAAACAGGTGATGAAATGTATAAATGTGACAGAAACTCCATTCCCATTGAGCTGTATCTATTTCTATATGTAATGCAAATGTAAATTCTAGAGGGTCTTTTGCAGAATTCTGCACTCCTGTAAGAAGAACCAGGAGAAGATTTGGGAGCACTCTCTATTTCCAGCTAGGGCTGTCTACTATAAGACAAAGTAAATGGCCCTTACAGAGTTCTGAACTAATAATATATACAAAACTGATTGCCACATATCAGAATACATTTCAGCTGAACAGTTTCAGTTTTAATTTGGAAATGGCAATTAAAAGTAACAAATCTAAAAGTCTTTTTAAGATCCAATGCATTCTCCTTTGCTTTGACATTTCCTGGCCCATCTCTTTCCTCATTCTTCCTGTTAATTCTATCCCATAGACAAGCCATTTTTTGGTATTGCTTTAAAGAGAATGTAATACATATTATCTGTCTCTGAAATAGTTGCACAGGGGAGAGGGAAGTGGTGACGTCCAGATTTTTTTGATAGTTTGTTTGCAAGCTCAGTACAGAGTTAGGTTTAAGCTAAAAACTTGCACTGGAGTTGATGTAAAGTTTAGCAATGATGGTGCTGTTGATGGACAAAAATGAACTTTCTGAAAGCTCTGTAGTGCTTCTCTTCCTACTCTGCAACCAGAAGTACTGCAGGGCTGCACAGCACAAAGGGAAAGGGCATGTCGGTACAAGCAAGTTTGAGCATTTATAACAATAGGTCCTGGCTATGGGAAGCCAATATTGGTTTTGAAAACAATCTTTGGAAGCAGAGTACATTTCTCAGGAAACTCTGCAGGTGGCCCTAGCGCTGAGCTTTTAGAAGCACAAAGCTTTTAAACGTCATCACACAGATTTGCTGTATACTTAAGACTGTTCATAGAATGGATGTAAGGTGCCCTAAATACAAGGTTGTTATAATAATAATTAATTATAATAGCACTATTAACAACAGCTGTGGACTCACTACCTAAGTGCTCAAAACATAGATCCTTAAAAGGGAAGCTCAAAAGCTATAGTGTAGAAACAGCTTTTTATTGGTTCCTCCTTTCTATGACATTTATGAGTCACATGTCTATTAAGAAAAAAAAAAAGAAAAAAAAGAAAAAAAGAAGCTTAGAAGCTTAGATCTGCTTCTTTTTAATAGTTTAGCTGCACTTGGAGAAAGATGATGCAAGCTATTTCACTCACTGCTGACCGAGCTTCTTGCTCAGGACGCGATAGAACTTGACTGTAATATCAAGAATCCCTGCAAGAGGCAGAATGGAAAAGGGGTATCCCTGGAGGCTGCTCTGTCTTTCATTGCCAGCCTCTGTAATTACACACCACCTTTCAAAGCAGCTTGTGAAAGCTGTCTTTGCAGTCTGTTTCTTTTCCCAGGCCCTGGGGAAAGTGCATCATAGCCGTTCCCTGCCAAATCCAAACACCTTACGATCAAGCATTTCTAAATATGGCTCTGCAGTAGAGCTGCTGGGACTAATAATAATAAAAGTAAATTAAAAAAAAAAAAGACACTTTTTGTTTTCACTGAAAAATTACATTTTCTTCAATCCATCAAGCTTTATGTAAATATCCAGATTGTGATGAATGTCTCACCTGGAAAGTTTTTCTGATCCAGAATAACATTACTGAAGAGAGAGGAGTCAAAAAGCTCTATGGTAGTCAATAGCCCTAACTCTCTGATATTTTTTGTTCAATTTCCAGGTCACTGGCTACAACAAATTTTGTTTGCTTTGGGATTTGAAAGATTTGGGAAAATCTTTGAAAACCTTAAAGATCTTCATAAAGTGGTAGTCGTCTCAGTCTAGCCCTAGTGTCAAAGCAGCTGTCAAAACCATGAATAAAAAAAGTCTTTTTGCTATTACTAATAAATGCATGCTTACTGCACAGATAACAAAGGATCAACACATATCCTCCTGAATGCTTACAGGCAGGGAAGAATAGCAATTTTTCTCTCCATGGCCTCATGTGGTAAGGAGCCAGATCATTCCAGCTCATGTTATTGCATTCCTTGAGAACATTCCTGTACAATACTGCGTTGCTTCCCCAGTGCTAAGTGATAAGGATTGTAACTCCTTGACTCAGTCTGGCGAACATTTGTGTGAGTAGGTTCAATTTCTTAAGTGAGTAAATGCTCACTGACATAAAAGTGGACTACAGAGGTTACCCCTGGATAGGGGAAAACAAAGGCAAGCATAGATGTGTCCATCAGTTGCTCTTTTCTCAGCTGATTCAGGTTCCAAGGGTAAACTTGTGTTATCCTTTCCAGTGACTGTGCACTTTGGAAGGATAAAGAACTATTTTAAGTTCTCATTTATATGGTGTGCTATAATATAAGGCCCAAGATGGATGAACAGGGGCTCTGTTTTTTAACAACAGTGACTTAGAGATTTGCACATCAGCCATCTCTTCTGTAGAGTCAGACAGATTTACAGTGCCTGGAAATGTTTGCCAACAAAGATGTTATTGTAACTCCAGTGCCTGTTCAGGGAAGTTTATGAGGTAGAGTTAGAAACTGTTCATATTGTCTTCCTGCACTTGATGTATACGATAGACAATATGCCAAATGCATTGCTGAGTTAAAAGCAAAGCTACTGCGAAGTTGGGATTCTATCTTCCACCAAGTATCTCACTCTCTGGTTTGCTGCCTCCACCCTTCACCTAGAAAATAACAGCCATATTTAACCTTCCTTGTGTGACTGTGGGTAACTCAATTATACTTTCTGTGTTTCTTCTTGCACAGTGATAAATAGAGGTAATGTTCACTATCTGACTCAAATTATTTACATCTGCTCAGCTCTTTATGAGAAAGTCGTCTGGTCTTATATATGATTAGTTCTAGTTTACAATACTAATAATCAACTTTTCTCCCTCAGATGCCATCAAAGATGTGTCATTAAATGATGCGTCATTTCTATAAGTTGCCATAATTCCATCGGGGTTCACAGCAACTGAACTATTGTCTGGATATTCTTTTCCTTTCTCAAATACTCTAATGCTTCTTTTTTTTTTTTTTTTTTCTCATACTGACCTTTCGGGTTGCCATTTTTGCTTATTCTAAACACCCATTGACTGCAAATAGAATTACTCAAGACAGCTCATAAATCTTTATCAGAAGACAGTTCCATTGACTAGTGGAGAACAGAAGGTAGCTCTGCTTCTTCTGCTTGTAAGTTTTAGAAGGTGTTTCATAGGTGTTTATATGTCTAAAATGCACCTTTACTAAATCCCTCCTGTGGCTCTCATACCAAGTATTAACTGCCTTTTTCATTAGTGAGATTTTAAATAGTTTTGGTCTGTTTTATATTCTCCTGGAGCTCTGTAGGCTCTGAAGGCTCTGTAGTAAATGGGTACCTTGCTCAGGGATGATCCCCTGCCTCATTTCTTCTACACTTTTCACTGTTTGTGTTAAGGTTATGCTCAAGAACCAATGCTTTTCTGTAAATACATCACTGACATTAGCTGCACATTCCTTGGATAGCAGCAAAGGATTCGGCTGTCTAGACACAACCAAATAAGAACACAAAGCTTACTTTGAGCAAATCACTAACAACTTCTGTTGGCCAACAATGGGCAGAAAGGTTCTCTGATCCCTTTAGCTGTGGTGCATGGGAGTAAGTCCAGGCTCTACATGAAGTAAGTCACTGCAACAGTTTCTTCTTCATCATTTCCATTCTGGGAAGAGAAATATGATCCAGAGAGGCTATAAAGAAATGTGGGAACGCAGCCAGAGTAGTTGCTGCTAAATCTCTCATGTTGGTGTGGTCATTTTTTAATAGCCCAGGTGTAGTATAATGTTGGAGGGATATACAACAGGCAGATGGTACCTGGCCAATCGTTCTGTTATTGGAACAGTACAGTTTCCCTCATATTACTGTCCAATTCTATGTTTGGAACATTACTTTGTTTAGGCTGAAAATTTAACATTGATTATTTTTTTCTACTTGTGGTGAAAGCAGATTTTGTCTTTGTGATCCATTTGGATATAAAAGTAAAGTTTTGAGAGGAGTTGTTTTTTGCCTACATCCTTAGTTTTAGGAAATGCCCAGAAAAATTTACTCTTGGAAAATAAAGTACCCAAAAGCCAGATTTAAGCATATGCTCCATTAGAAATAAAGAAAAAAAAACCTGTACACACTTCAGGATAGATGATAAAAAAGACATGGTAAGAAGAGCTTCAGTCAATGACTCAAGAGATCTTTAGGCCTGAATGAAAATTCGATTAACAGAATTACCATTTTCTATGATTTTATTTGGTATCATTTCAATCCTACTTGATCAAAGATTCAAACTGATATATGGGTCATTTTTCAGTGTTGTGTAAAGTAGATTAGAAGTAACACTCTTGGCAGAAATTGATCATTCTGAATAACATGAAAATATACATCATCATAGTACTTGCCATTAATGACAACTAGCGAAGCTGACCTTGTGAAGAATGTAGATTTTCCATCCATTTTGATTATACATTTTTCTAATTTTTTAATGATCTTCATACCAAGAATAAGCCTTGAGATTACCAGTAATGATATTCCAAAGAAAATCTGTCTTTTATTCTCCATTGTCATTAAAGTCTCTGCATCGTTCTAATTACATTGCAACCCACAATAAAGACATATGTGTTTGGATCTTTAGAGTTATGTCAAAAAACAAACACAGGAGGTCTTTTGAACTGCATGTTTGGTAGAAATAGGGCATGTAATGCTTCAGTCCATTCAAGGATTTCAAACCCATGAAAGCTTGTGGAGAAATGACAGATAATAAATTATTTACATGAATATATGTTAAGCAAGCAGGAACTGTAGACAACAAAATGAGTGCATTCATCCTGCTTCATGGACCTTTCTCTGCTTCTCATATTGGGAATACCCAAGAACATTTGTTGCTTCACTGCTAGTTTACCATTACAACATACAATGCTGTAGAGCATAATAGAGTGGTGCAGGAAAAAAAAAAAAAAAACAACAAGGTGACAAAACAGCTTTGACTTTTTTTTTTTCTCCCACTTTCTCTCCATTCAAAATACTATTTTTAGCTCACCAAATATATCTAACAGAAGGTCTTCTGGTTGTCAGCTGTCCACAGCCAAGCTGTAGATTTACCAGCAGGGGAAAAACTTTGTTTTCTAATATTATTTCAACTATTATTTCAGGATAATGATAAAGGATCTGTGATATAGCAACAGACAATATAGTGACTTTTCCTATCCTTTAAAATCTATAGCGAAATGTCTCAGATACATGTAAAGATTTAATTTCCTTGCATACACACTAGAGTTACCTGAAAAGAATTGTTGGCTTTTAAATAATCAGTTTTCCAAACTGCCGTAAGCACATTGATGTCCCTTTCATCCACTTGAAGCAGCAGTTGTTTATCTAGAAGCAGAGGTTAATCGAGAAGCAGGTGTCAAAGAAAGTCTATGAACATGCTCTTCACACTTTTGCAATTTCATTTGGCCTTGCAAGGAGTGAAGTTCAAGGTCATCAGCAAGGAATGTTCCAGAAAGTTGTCACATTTAGCACAAAAATACCATACTCCTCGATCCTCTCTGTGAAGCAAACAGGATCCTGACAAATAGCGTGTTTGTATAAAGTGCCTGGAACTATTGCTATTTTAGGAGGCCTTGCTCTATTGTGAAAGTAGCCTAAGCTATTTCACTTCTTCATGCAGTAAAATCACCTGTTGGACCACCTGTTGCTCTGCTGTAATACATGGCACAGATCTTCCTCAACAACAAGGGATTGGAGTGAGTAGGGTACCTCTGTCCACTTCAGTTGGCTGGAAGGCAGAGTCGTATTTTCCAAAGGCTGTACAGACATTGCTTGCTGGCAGTATGATAAGAGACCTCTGCCCTCTGTCCTACTTGGGGCTGAAGAACCATGTCCCTCAACCATCCTCTTTATCAGCTTGTTTTCTCTTCTTTTTTCTCCTTCCTCTTTGGTATGTTAAATGGCCATCTGATTTTCCTAAACAGTCTTCTGCCATTTTCTTACAAAGTCTTTTTTGCCTTAGCTGGTGCAATGTCCTTCAGCAGTACCTGTGGGTAGATAACTTCGGAGGTGGAAGATCAGATCATGAAGATGAGATTAAGGAAGATTTTGTCCAGACAACCTCAGTCTGTCAGCTGTAAATTCACAAGATGTTGTCATAAGTAGGAGACACAAAAGAGGAGCCTCAATGTGATAAATTAATACACGGACAGTGGCCTTTGTCTTCTTAATATGCCTTCACTTCTGACAGCATGCAGAGCATTTTCATTTTAGAATCTTCTCTGTTTTCTCCTTCAGGAACTGTGAGGGTGTCAAAACCAACAAAAACAGATTAAATGTTAACACCAGCTAAAAAAGTACCTGTGTTTTCTGTGTTCTGTAATTCTAGTTTGTTTGGTTTTTTGAAATTTGTCATGAATACTTGTCTGTTGGGGTGGGATTTTTTGTTCGTTTGTTTCAATTTGCTGTAAATAGTGTTTCATTAATATATTTGTTTTGTTTATGGGTGGGTTTCAATAGTGTTATTACTGTTATCCAAGTTGTATAGTGCTTTCAAAGAACTCCTATAATTGCAGTCTGACAAACAGTATATTTTGTATCCCAAAGACCTTCAGTAGTACCAGTGTGTGTATAAGCAACAAAAATTATCTCTGAGCTCTTTATCAGAGTTTTCCCTCTATCTTACTCATCTTGCAAATTAAAGCAAAGAGATCAGTCTCAGCCCAACACCACCCATAGGTATACACACCTTTGACTCTCCACTGCATCTCAACCCACAACTCTAGTGTTTTTAGAATGTTACATTTTCCATTCACTTTGTAAGCCTATGGAATATTTGAAAACATCTGATTACAGGGAATTCCTAAGGATTCCTTTATTTTTGTTAACATGGGAAATATACTGGTCCAAACAAAATCATACATGTTTCTTTGTTTTGGCTTTCGTACATTTTTGAGTAGCCAGGGGACATCCTTCATCATCCATGTTGCTCTTTATCTGTCTTTATTCTTTTATCTGTCCAAATACCTGATTCCTTCTCTGGTTCTTCAGTCATAAAGAATTTGAAAAAAGCATTTCCCTCGTGGAAAAGTACCACTTCTTTTTTCTACATAATGTCCGTATTTCCTGTGCCCGTGTGTCCTTGCATTCCCCTCTTCAGCTTTTCTGTTTTCAAAGGGATCTGCCAGCACTCTTTTCTTTAGCTCCTTCTCTGAAGAAATGTTGATGATGTAGACCCCAACGCGTCACAGAGAAGCTTTCCCCTAAGCATCAGCTATCCTATTGTTTTGTCTAACCAAGTCTATTCACAAGATAATAACACTTAATGAGTCCCTCTCTCTCTCTCCTTCCCACAGACAGACTTGTAGACGCCACTCTTCTGCTTTTTAGCGTGTGGAGTAGGAAGCAGTCACTACAAAGGCATGTCTACATTGCAGACAGAGCTATGACTGCATCACGTTCAGACAGACCTGAGTTACCTTTACGGTTCTCCCACTACCTTGCTCAGTTACTGGGAGCCATTTTGTCAGCCCCACAAAACTGTGCTTGCCAGTGCCCCTAACCTTGTTCAGAGCTGCAGCCTCCTGCAAATTCATTTCCATGTGCAGCTAGGTTTCCCCAAGTATATTCCCACAGGTATCTCACCAGTAGATCTCCTGATGTATTGAAAATATTTTGAAAGGCTGTAAGATATCCAAGTAATACCAACAGTTCATAAAAACAAGCTGGTTATTGAAGAGGTTTCTGTGTAGACTCATGAAAAAAACAGGCTTTATGCAGTGCCTGGTAGAAGGTATTATGTTACAGGAAAAAATTATTTTCTGAAAAGGTTACTTTGGCCAAGTTTATGCTATTAGTATCATCCCAACACAGGAACTAAAATGGTCTTAGAAGGCTTACAGCTATACTCCCACTGGGCCTTTTGATATCAGGGTAGTATCGCCAGGTTATATTTACCGAGTGGAGAAGGAGACTGGAGCACTTTACTGCACTCCAGTCACTCTCAGGTACTGCAGGGCATCCTCCAGTAAAAGGACTCTCCTGACACAACTCATACATATAAAATGTACTAAGCAGCTAGTGATCCATTTCCACTAAGATCTGTCTGTCTGGAGTCTCCCTGTTGCACCTTCTCCCTACCTGCATAATGGACATAAATGTGCTGGCAGAAAGGCAAGAGTGTCCTGGCTGGACACTTGAATGTCTTCTCCCAGGAGAGCCCTCATTTTCAGCTCATGTCATGGGTTTCTCACCTCAGCTGCTAAATGGTGAGCAGCTGCTTTCCCCTATCTTTTCTTCCTTGTTTTTCTACATCTGGCCAAGATTCCTGAGGAGCACTTCCTTCCTGGTTGTAGAGACAAGAGGGCTTTTGCAGACAGCTGTTCCCCCACAGATTCCAGACAAATGATGAACCTTCCCCATCCTGAAATTTTGCTCTGTATTTAAGTCCCATTTTGCCATTCTCCTTCTGTATTTCCTAATAAATGTTAAATCATTTGGATTTTTTTTAATCCCTTTCCTTTCTTTGTGAGCAATCACTGTTGCATTAGTCATTGCTCCTATCTGCTTTGTCTGATGCCGTATATGCGGATTAGTGAGATCCATAACTTGAAAATTATATCCATAAAAAATAAAGGAACATGAAAGCAGTGGCATGTTCTTGCAAGCATGAGGATGATCTGCAGGTGTGAGCTGCAGTTTGGGAAATTTAGCCCTGAATCTTGAAGGCTGAATGTTAAGTTTGTTATGGCTTGCTTTTACAGCCTGTATTACCAAATTGCACCAAAAGTGCCAGTTGATTAACTTTTCCATATCAACCAAATTCAGTGATGTCATATTTTCTTATATATCAGAACTGCATAGCAGTTTTAATTAAGATTTTTTTAAGTATCTATCAGAAATTATTTTAGATCAAGATCTTAGCTGGTAAATTAAAGTAACAGTTGTTAAGTTTTCACTAAGAGTTCTTTGATACTATTCATAATATTAACACTGAGCTGCTGAAGTTGCTGCCTTGCTGAACACTAGGTCTTTTGTTGTATTTTATGATCCTTAATTTCCTTACTAATAAGCTATGGGTCCTAAGCGTATTTAACACATTAGCTGCAACCTCTGCAAACACCGATCCATCTGTTCTTTGAGTATGATGCAAAAAAGGCTGACAATGCACAAAGGGTGCCTAAAGCAACTTGTTCTGCAACAAATTCAGCTGCACAAATGTGACTCAGTGCCTGTCCCTCTCTTTAAAAGTAATTGTCCAGAACAGCTGACTCAACCAGCATATAAAACTCTGCCTATACAAAGAACTTACCTACATAATTTCATTTGTTGTAGTTCATGCTACTTTGTGCCAACCATTCTCAAACTATTACTGCAGGGTGAACCCCTGCCCATAGGACAACATCAACCTCCTCACTGAGCCTTTGTTGTTGGCTTCAGTGGTATGGGGAGTGTGTGATCATCCTCATACAGTTATTAGTCTCCAAGAACAGTCCTCCAACCATTATTTTATTTGCCAGACACCTTCCTCTCCCACTTCATTTTCAGGGGTGGACCTCCCAGCACTCCATCATCTGACTCCCAAACTCTATGGCAATAACTTTAGGGATGGATGGGTTGAAAGCTCTAAGGGATTCTCAAGGGGAGTGCCAGGGGACACAAAATACCTGTGATCGTATGAAAGTGAAGTAGCTTGTGACTGCATGGTCCTCCATCTACACATCCAGCATGGACTATCTCCTCTCCTATTAAAGAAATAGTGGAAATAGTATTAAGCATAACATGAACACCATTTTCTGATGTGATCTATTTGTACGCAAGAGATATGAAATCAGGGAACAAGCTTTATTCTTAGAAAAAAAAAAAAAAAGCTTGAAAATGTCACATTTTTTTCAAAACAGGGAACAGGGAATGTATTGGATCATTCAAAATGGTGGAGGATTTTCTGCAGTATTTGCATTCATTAATGATAACAAAGTTGGAGATAGTTGCTTTGGTTTACAATAAATAAAAACTTTAAAATCATGACATCAACTGCAAAAGTCCTTCCTCTATACTGCTTTAAATGAAATAGATTGTAATTTATAGTACACCACCACATTACTTTCAAAAGTCCAGAAAAAAAAAAAAAGTGGGAATATTTGGGACAATTCTGTTTCACAGCTATTCTAGATGGATGGCTAGCATCTTGCCAGAACAATCTAATTTTCTTACAGGTAAGAGCATGTCAACTGCCCAGTCCAATATTTTTGTGAAGAGTTGTTTCCAATTTTTGATTGCAAATATAGAAAAACCTCATGATTTAAAATGCTTCCAACTCAAAGCAATCATGTTCTAAATGTTCTTTCTTAGCATGCCAAGTTTATATACTCTTGAAAATTCTTTACTTGTATGTACTATCATCAAAGGATAATACAAAATTATATGTAATGTCTGCCTTGAAAAACATGTCAGTATTGCATTTTAAATACAAAAATACAACTTGATTCCACTGTGAGTGTTATTAAAATCTTCTACATAAATATGAAATTGTACCTTATTTTAAGATGTATTCCAACCCATTTCTGTAAAAACTGAAAATAGGCCTGTGTGAATTCTTCAACAAATGAATTCTTTCCCAAGTAAAGCTAAAATTACAGAATCAGGCTATATTTCAGTAAAAGAAAAGTGTTTTGATGTTATGGGCCACAGTTTTCAGGAAAAGAGAGAAGTTATTATCTCTTCCATGACACATTTGTGTAGTCACTTCTAAGTGGTTCCAGCTTTGATATCTAAGGAATTTCCAACTAGGAAAAGCAAATACATTGCACTTCTGTTCCTCCTGTCACCTATAACTGTGCACTAGTGGAAACAAAGTCTTCTCCCAGAAACTACTGAATACTGAATTTTTAAAAAATAGATGTTTGATATTCTATATGATACAAACAAGCAACGAATCATTGGAATTTACCAAATACAGCCTAACTTCTCTGATTTTTGGAAATGTTTCAAGTTAGATTTTTCTACTAGAGTTCTCTGCAGCAATTATGCACAGGTGTTCACATTCCTCAGATATTATTCTTCTCATCTAATGGCAATTCTTTTACTAATTCAGTAGATTAGTAAACCATATTGTGAGCTAGTATATCATGCCCATGCAAAACTGTGGAGTTCTACCTAAAATAATACAAAATAAAACAAAACAAAAACAACTCATGCATTTAAAAGAGTTGATTACACATTCTATGAGGTTAACATACTGACAACAGAGAAAAAAAAATCTAAATCTAAATCTACTGTAAGAATAAATTACACAGATGAGCAAATCACGTACTAATCTCATTACTGTCAAAGAAGAATCAAAGAGTGGAGCATTGTATGTAAGGCTGATACTTTCCTTAACCACTTCAAAAAGTGATACGGGATAAAAAGTTGGGATAATGCAGGCCCACTTGAACAAACTACATTCAGATGTGTACCGTGGGCCTGCTCCAAGCTGACCTAGACTGACAGGAAGACCCTCACAGATTTCAGTGCTATTTGAATCTGGTTTGCGGAAAAGTGGCTTGTCAGCCAAATGCCACAACACCAGGTCATTCCTGCACTGCAGTGCCAAACGCTCCTCTTCCTGTAGCAAACTGCCTTTAGTCTCTTGTGCAATGTTTCTGGTAGTTCAGTTGTAGCACTCCTAGGAAGAAATTGAAAAGCAGATGGAAAACTAAGAACAAAATAGGCAGAAGAAAATTCATTGGGGGAGGGAGGGTGAGGGGGGAAGGGGAGGGTAGACTGAGAGAGAGTGATGGAGAGAAAGTGAGGGAGGGAAAACAACTGCAAGAGATCAGACAGAACTTTTTGCCAGGAGGTGTGAGTAAATGACATCAGGCATTTGTGGAGGTTAAAGCAGTAACAGCCAAATTTCTCTCAACCTTGAGAGAACCCACTAAAGGCTCTGAAGCAGAGTGAAAGGAAGGGCAATCTGTCTACTATGCCTGCTTGACGTATGTGTGTGTCCTGAATATCGTCTGTGCATAAGCTTCCAAAACCAGAGTGCTTTAGTACACAGACTGTTCTTGCACTACAGAATCAATGTATGTATCTCTTGGATCGTCTTGGAGGAGACCATTAGCTGTTTTTCCAAAGATTTCTGAAAAAGTTTTATACCTTCACTGGTCTGGAGAGAAATTATCCATGCCAATGAAAGGAGGACATGGTTTCCTGCTCAGTCACTCAACTTCTATTGAAATCTAAATTAGAAACTAACCACAAAGTTGTGGCCAGACTGTGTCTTGGTGTAAAATAGCCAAACTCTATTGAAATTCATTGTTGAACCTCACAACACAGCATGTATTTTTTTCCCAACAGTTCTATGCATTATATATATATATAATATATATAAACATATGTTATATATATATATGTTTGTTTCTTATGCCCACCTCAACACTTCTACACTAATCTCTAACTCTTCAATTTCCCAGGACAGATCACTGTATATACATTTTACTTAAGGTGAGATGCCTTTTTGTTGGTGGTGGCAGCAGATGACTGTGGACTGGCCAGTAGAGGGTGCTATTTGAATTACGGAATAAAACACATCAATAAACTTTAGGAATAATCAGGTTTCCATGAAATTGTGCAAGTCACAGGAGCAGTGACCTCGTTCTGCCATTGGTGCTAAAGAAACCAAGTCTCAGCAATTTTTTTTCTGGAAATGCTTGCTTCAACTGATAGTACAAAATGCTGAGGAGTAATCTAAGAGAAACTTTACATTTATGCTGTGAGAGCAGTCTAAATGGCGCTAGAAACTACAATTCAGAAATTGCATACACAGCTCAATACTCTTAGTTCACTTTGGTATACTTCTTATTTCACATTCTCTCCCTGGATAAATTGGAAGTTGTGTTTCCACTACAGGTCAGGTTTTTTACCTCTTTCACCAGACCAAACCAATATGCCTGAAATTTCATAAGTATGTTAGTCTGCCAAAATAGAATTTTAATGGAAAGTCTGAGGTAAATTCAACAAGATGTTTGGGAGACATGAGGGTTCAGAAAAGGAAGCAGTTTCACCTCTTGAAAATTTTCCTAACATTTCTTTTGGCTTATAGTAGCTGCAAAATGGCTTGGCTGGGAAAATAGAAATTTGTTTTAATATTTTGTAGATGGTAATTTCTGTTTCCTTTGGCTTCTTTTGGGGTGCTTCAGGGGACAATTATTTAGTTGCTAAAAGACATTTATGCAAACATTTAAAGTTCCTAAATCTGCATGTCAGCTTTTATAGGTCTTATGAAATCCACGACAGTGGAATGCTGCCTTCCAGAATTTTTGTAATTATCTTCCAAATCTACTGAATTTTTCACAGCATAACTCTTGTGGAGCAGGGCAAACTTTGCTTCATAGAAGACTTTAGTAGATTTCTATTGACCTGTGAGATATTCCAAAAGGTACCACCCACAGTACTGTCAGGTCCTCCAAGACCAGCTTGAGGCAAAGGCCATTGCCATTAAAACATTTTGCTTCCTTTTTGTCTCTACATCTGCTCAGAGCTCTCCACTCATCTCTGTTACCTGCATGTGTGTCATTTGGTAGAATTTGAGGGAGAAGATATTCTTAACAACAAATCTAAACTGATTCTGTAAGCTATGCCATTCACAGAGCACTTCCAGGGACAGGCCTGTATGTAAGGATTTACCCCAATGACAATCAGGAAAAAAAATCAGCTTTAACATTCTTCTCACTGGTTGATAAAATGCCCCGTATTGGCTCTGAGGACAACATCTTTAGTGTATTTAACAGTATTTTAGGAGTTAACAAAACTTTCCATGGCGAGGTTTGAAGGTGATCTGAAATTTCACAGTGTGTGATTTGTTACTCCTATTGGCCAAAAGTCTAAGGAGTGAAGCAATTTACTGGCAGCATTTTCTGTAGAATAATATTAAGCAAAAGCTGAGGTTCCCTAATGATTTATGAACAGAATATGGTCAGAATTAGCACCAACCTGTTGAAAATACTGTTCAATTTCTGAGATTTTTGTGCTGCTCCCAACTTCTTGGATTTACCACGAATTATATCTTTTTCAATCCAAAACTACAAAAGTAAAGAAGTAAGATCCAGAAATATAACTCAGAAAGAATCCATGGAAGTTTGGGAAACTTGAAACCAGGCTGTCAGAAAGGAATGAGAGAGGTATGCAAAAAGTATAAAAATGAATATTCCACCTGCAGGCAGAATTATATTCCAAAATACAGAACATTTTCTGAGAATAATCTAGCGTTATTGAAAAGTGTTACTAGAAGGAACAATGTCTCAAGTCAGTCCTGAGACAGCCATTGCTTTATGAGTGAGACTTGCTTCTGTCACCAAATTTTCCTTTTTCCTGTTTCCTCTTTTCTCCTATCTCTGCCAACCCAACTTTACTGTAAAGAAAGGAAAAATATATTTTGAACAAAGACGTTCTTGCTTATAGTCATGTAACAGTCTGGTATGTATGCAGTTACTGGCCCATATTTTCACGTGTCAGTAAGAGGGCTAGAAGTGCCACAGAAGTCAAAAAGTGATACCTTAAAAAATAATGTTCCAAATTTACATTGGTTAAACTAATTAAATTCTGGTGAGTTCAAAGAGAGATGGACACAGTAGAGAGCAAGACATGATGACCAAATGAAGAATGAAGCAGAAGTGGCAGCTATGTCAAAAGCAGGTGAGAAAAAAAAAAGAAAAAAAAAAAAGACTAAAACAATGGAGAAAAGGTGTTCTCAAAGGTTTATTTCTGGGTGGCTGTTTAGGGTAAAGGAAAACAAGAATAATATTCTTTTTAATGTAAAACCTCTTTCACAAAATGGTCACAGTTTATAAGCATGCAGCCTGTTTACAAAAACTGTGGGCTTCACTTCGTTAACCTCTTCTAAAGAAGGAGGGTCTGCACTGAATGACTTTCAACCCATATGTTCTATCTCTTCCACAAATAAATAAATACATAAATAAATAAAATACAAAACAACAACAACAACAAAACAGTATTGAGAAGTACTGATGAACAGAAGGCCATAAAGAAAGGACATAAGGAAAGAACAGATCAGAAAAGATCAACACTAGGATACCTCTAGGACTAACCTGAATCTTGTTTTTCTTTAAATGCTTGCTCAGGAAGAGATATTTTTTATCCTGCAAGTAATTATAAGGACCAGTCATCACCTAAAGGAAATTTCTTCATACAAATCCATTTATCTTGTAATTTCTCTGTTTGCAAATATGTTTGTTGAGGGTTTTCTCTCTCTCTGTCTCTCTCTTTTTTAAATATCAAACAAGTCCATCACCTTTCCCATACATGAAAGGGAAACTAGCAAATACTGCTTGCAAGTTCATTATTTGGCTCAATTATTTGCCAGATGTGAGTGAGGCTGTGTTTTGGCTAGCCTGTATGCTCTAATGCAATAGTAATCCAAATAAAAAATTAAATGGGGTCCAAGTGCAGACCTGCAGCTAAGAGAAATATTGAATGAAAAAGAGAGAATTCATGGAATTCTCTTTTCTCTCTTAAATTAATCTGAATTATATGTGCCAAAGACATATACTGAGTTCAATATTCTGTTAGAAATATGATTTTTTTTTTTCAATCAAATTAATTTCCAGGAGCACCCATCCTATTTTACTCTCAAGATAACCTTGCAATGCCTGGAAGGATTGCTTTTAAGGGATTCTGACCTGTTTCCAATGTTCCTTCTGAGAACTTCAGGCTATCTGAAGACCTGGTTTCCATGTGTCTCAATTTATTAACGTATCAAGAAATTTATTCCAACAAACAACCTTAAGTGCCAAAATTGCTGTTTCTGGCTGGTAGGTCACAAGAGCGTTTGAATTATTAACTCATCCACAAGTGCTAAAAGGGAGGTTAGCTGATTGTACAGTTACAGCCTGATTGCAAAACTGCTTAAAACGAAAAATACTGTATGAAAACATTTGGTAATTTATTTTTCTACCATGTGTCAAAGGATGATTTTAGAAGGTTGATACCATGTTTATCATTGTGACTTAGTAAGTTTGCAAGATTAATTGATCACTCTCTATTGTTGATATATTTATGAAAATGTATTTTACATATTTTTGAGTTTATGTATTCAGCTGTTATATAGAATAATTATCATAAAACACTACTTTAAACGAAAAAGAAATCATTAAATATATATTTAAGCCAACACATCCTCCATGAGGAAGCTCAAAAAAAAATCTAATTGCTGGTGTTACCTGATCCAGAGATTTCTGAGGCAAAGTCTGTTCCTTACTAGAGGTTGTGCTATTTGTATCAAACTGCAACTAATGTAAAAGTTTAAAAGTCGTAAGATTTATTTATTTATTTTTTATTTATGTACTGTTTATAGCTCTGGTTTCACATAGTTCAAAAAAAAAAAACTTTTTTTTTTTTTTTGGCGGGGGGGGGGCGGGGGACTGGTGGGCTGGAACACCTCTCAGAGGGCTGGAGCACCTCTCCTATGAAAATAGGCTGGGGGAGTTGGGGCTGTTTAGCCTGGAGAAAATGAAGGCTCTGGGGAGATCCTATTGAAGTCACCTTTAAAAAGACGGACAGAGACTTTTTACAAGGGCACGTACTGATAGGACGAGGGGTAATGTTTTTAAACTGAAAGAGGGTAGATTTATATTAGATACAAAGAAGAAAGTTTTGACTATGAGGGTGGTGAGGCACTGGAACAAGTTACCAAGTGTTGTTGTGGATGCCCCATCCCTGGAAGTGTTCAAGTCTGGGCTGGATGGAGCTTGATCTGGAGCTGTCTTTGCCCATGGCAGCGGGCTTGGACTAGATGATCTTTAAGGGTTCTGTTTGCAGAAACTGAAGTCCAGGAGGCTCTGATACACAGCTACAGGGCATGATAATGTGGCACATGGGTCAGGACATGGCCAGAGGGCCAGGACTATACCAGAGAATCTGGAAGACTGCTCAGACAATGTTGCCTATTAGCAACTTTTGGAGACATCATTTCAAAGTCCTTGATTCTCCACATTTATTATAGATGAGGCCTGAGCACTTAGGCTAAACTGAGAATTCTGTTGGGAGGATCAGGAATCTAACATGCACTGCAACACACATAGCATCAGTCCCTTAATCCCCATGGAGCACGTGTAGGTCTGCTACTAAGAGGGACCTCTATTAGGATCCAGAAACTTTTTTGAATGTTGAGGTGCATAGATGCACATGAAAATTGTTTCTGTCTTGTCTGTTGGAAGGATGTAAAAACTACCCTTGTGATTGTTTGAAAATTCTCTAAGCTATCCTTCAACTAAGATTTGTTTAGCCTCTTGGAACTGCTCTGCAATGATATATATTCTGCACTTGCAAACCATCATCCATGACCGATCACCCACTTGTGAGTATCACAACCATATTCAGCTAATTCTGGTAGAAATTTGAAACTACATCACAGCATGACAACATCAGTTTGTTTCTTTTTCTTTTTGTATATGTATTGGCATTAATAAATAGGCAAATAAATGTGATGGTAACAAGGAATTCATCTGTACATGTGCATACATGCACAAATATATATAAGTACATAACAAAAGAAACAAAAAAGACAGATATATTCATGCCCTGGAAAATAAAAGAATGAGTAAAGAAACATATTTTGATGTGAAAGAAAAACAGGTACAATTTATATAAGCAAAATTCCATGTACCTGTGTCAGTCCTCAGCCATATATTTGTGCATGACTATACAGATAAATGAATGTCAGGACTTAAGGAGAGGAACAAAATGGTGTAAACTAACATATATTCAAAGTGAAGTAATATTCAAATCTCTTCTTAGTGAAAACTAACAGGAATGGAATGATGTTGAGACAAGCCTTTTGTTTAAAAGGTTTTTTTAGCTGTCTGAAACTCAGGCAAGAGAAGGCTTAGGCCTGTCTGGTTTTGTAGCACTTTGCCTCAGCACCTCCATCGTTAATGAGTGTAGCAAAGCATTGTGAAAGCTGTGGTTAAAATAGCTGTTCTTAGCAGAAATAAAATGTAAAAAAGTTATAACTTACATTTCAAAGCAGCTGTGATTAGCCATAAAAAATAATCTTAGCAATTATTACGAACATGAATGTCATAAATACCCTTAGAAAGAACTAAACTAAACTGATCACATTAAGGCCATTTGATACAAACTTCCAATTTGGCAACAAACTGTTTGCTTGAAATCAAGTTATAGTAGCTGTAAATTACTACAGGTTTAAGAAAACATTGCTTGGAGTTTAAGCTTCCATTCATTGTGGTTAACCTTTATTTGTCTTCCTCAGGGAAACACAGGTTGTCATGTCATTATTAGTTCTCCTGCCTCTGCCTCCATCCCTCTTCCCTCATGTTGCTTCTATTTAAATGGTACCAGTCTTGGGGAAAAACAAAGACCATCCTCAACTTACTTGAAGTAACAATTTGAGTAGTCTTTCAAAACATATGCTCTAAAGAGGAAATTATTATTTTCATATAAAAAGTATCCAACAAAGAAAGGTTTTGTTTCTATTTATGTTTTTCCTTGAGCTAAGTGTAAAGAGGTATACAGAAGACATTTAGAGACTTTCCATATATCCACAAGGCCTTGGAGATACAAGAGTTTGCTGTCTAGACTTCTGTTTACATTCACTCTTCCTGCTTGTCAATGAAGTTTCCCAAGTGGGATGGGAGTGAAATTGGCACCCCTGATTACTCTAACTACTTTGCTAGTGACATCTTCCTCCTGGTTCTCCCTGTCTGCTTGAGTTTATGCTCCTGGGATTACATCTTTCAGCTCAAAGGAAAAAAAAAATGCTTTTAGCTTTTGTCTCTGAATACCCTACACAACATGGAACTCCTAATCAAAACTATCATGATCTTTTTTTTTTTTTTTTGGGGGGGGAGGGGGAGATGAGGGGAGGGACGGATGGGGTTGGAAATGATGTTGTCTAAGCTGGTGGACCTCAACTAAAATCCAGGTGTCCTGGTCCCTGGGTGTAGTCTAATCTTTAGGCTATTGTACAAAAATTGGATATCAAACAGTTTCTTTAGGGAAGGTGCATATAGCTAATAAAATGAAACCCACCAGGAAGTGTTACATGCTCTCTGAGCAAATAGGGAACTAAGGATACTTTATTAATAGTTCCCAGATGGAGCTAGGTGGAAAATAGTTACTTATATCAGGTGAACAGATGTGTTTCTGGACATGTAAACTTCCAGAGAGCTAGATGTCCTGTGTGGCTTTCATCAGAAAAGTTATGCACATATTCTATCTCAGATATTTTGATGCGTAAGAATATAAGAGCAGGCTGGCCAGGACATATCATAGGTCCATCCAGCTCACTGACTTGTTCTCAAAAAAGTCCAAAAGAGGGTGCCTAGGGAAAGGTGTAAGCGATGCTACTCAAGAATATTCATCCACCATTCAACCATTTGTGTCTTATTAACTTCTTGAACCACGTCTTACCTACAATAATTCTCAGTGAATTTTTCTTGCATGAATTTGCCTAGCTGCCTTGTAAAATCATGTAAATTTTCAGCATCCAAAACACCCTGTGATAAGGCATTCCACAGCTTAACTGCATACTCACACAGATGGATTAGGGTTGGCTTGTTTGACTCTCTCACCTGAACCTAAATTACACTCTAGGCATGTCTATGTTATTTAGAGTTCACTCTTAGACCCTCTACACCGGTGAACAAAATCTAAAGCCAAATATCTTCCAGTCCCACTGAAGCACAAAACGTTGTCATTAAATTCAATGTATTTCTCCGAGGTGACATTGCATTGTCATGCCAGGACTGAAGTACTAAAACTGGGCTACTTATAAAACCAGTTCACCCCTGTCTTTTGCAGACTGTTCTATGTGTTCCTCTACGTTAAGTGCATTACTCTTTGCCAATGATTGTAGTTTTTTTATCATTATTATTACTATTTTTTTTCATCAATAGAAATAGCATGTGTTAATGATAAACACAATAGGATGAATAAGAAATTTTACATTTAAAAATCCAATCACACTAAGCTGGGGAAAGGTTCTAGGATGCTGAAATCCAATTTTCCTTCTTAGTGTGAAATAAAAATTCTGTTCATATCTTGGACAAGAAATGACAAAGAAAGGCATTAAGTACCACATAATGTTTTGATGGAGAAATGGAAGCAGAAGTACTGCTGGTAGTTTGGATCTTTAACTCACATTGAACAATGAAAAGTCAAAAGACAGAAAGAAAACAACACTGATTTGTATTGCAAATATTTTGGTTTTGTCTTTTTTTATCTGTCTTTTTAATCTGTGTGCCAACCATCCATCTGTGTGACTATAACCCACAGGTCATTTTGTTGCCATTGTGAATGCCATTCCCACTGCAGTATTACAGATAGGCAATGAAGATAAACAGAAGAAGCAAATAAACAGTCTTCAGTGTGATGAATGCAATTTATAATTAACATGGACAGGGAAAAGATTCTAAGCAGAGGCTTAAAAAAATACATGTCCTGATGTTCAACTTGTTTCTAAATTTGGATGTGAACCACTGATAAAATAGAATGAGAAAAGCCTTTGTAAAGTAAATTATATATTATTACACAAAATAATAGGAACATGCAGTGCTGTAAGTATGAATTAGGCAACCTGTGGTTGACTTCTGCATCATATAAACATACTTGTCAGTCCAAAGCTGAAAACAGAGCCAGGAATTCCACAGTGTCCCTTGTCCAGCTATTAGTGACTCCCAAAGTGCCTTTAGTATAAAAGACCCATATGGAGCTACTCATGTGAGTAAGGCAAACTGCCAGAGTGAGCTATATCTGGTGAGTAATATTTTAGCTATAAATTGAGAGTATAAATATATGAAGCACAATTAAAGCTCACTGAATTCAGTTTGATTCTTCTATTGGATTTGTTGGCTTTCAGTCACTATGGGGAAGAAAGAATTGCTAATGTATGTCTAAAATGATACATGCAAGTACATCATTATTAGTCATGCTACCACTACCTTGCATGTGTGAGCAAAGGCCTAGCAGACTTCAGATATTGAATTTGGTAATTTTTGAGATGGGAAATTTTCCTCTAAAAACTTCATGAAATTTCGAGAATGCTTGAGTATTGACAATACACCAGTGTTGTTTCTTCCCCCTGCATAGTATGGATACATGCTCAGGGAGACAGTCATGCAGTTTACCAGTTTAGTTTTGTTGTCAGCAAAAGACATTGCACTTTCTTCATTAGAACACGAATCCATGAAGATTCAGTATAATTTATTTGCGAGTTATTGCTGAGCCAGAAACAAGTAACACCATTTTGATGGAGTGTCATTAATTTTCTCCAGTTGCTCAGCCAGCTCCTTTCTGCATTAAGTTCTACAGCTATGATATTAACATACAAGTCATGAACATCTCTCCAAATTTCATTAGTACAAAGTAAGTCAAATTAAGCCCATAAAATGAGCAGTTTTCATTTCTCTTGTTTATTGCACTGGATCCTAGTATAGACAGATAATTAAAGGCATTTCTCTTCTTCTTGCTCCTTGGTGCCTAGATTAAGGCTGTTCTTGACAGTCTGACATTCTGCTAAGTGCATGTCCTCTATCTGGATATTTTCCCATTTTGCTGTAAACTTAACTGTCTTCCAATTAGTGAAGACAGGGACCATTTACCTTGTATATCTACTTTTCTGCTTAGAAGGTGGATGATATTGCCTCCCACAAATGACAGCTTCTGCAAAAGAAATCTTTCTCTTTAGCATACTTGTCTTCCTGGTATCTCTGTCTGCTACGGAAGGGCAGCGACAGGAGGTGCACTCCAGCAACTGGGAGATAGCATTAAGCTTATTAGTAGGATTCCTAGTAGTGTTGCAGTTGAAAGGTAACTCAAGGAATCTACCATTATCTATAGAGATCCTTTATTGTTTAAGTTAGACCAGGGATCTTTCCTGCTCCTGGAGAATCCAGTTGTCAGAATGGCCGGATTTCCATTAATCTTCCCCCAGGCAAGTAATCTTCCCCCAGGCAAATAATTCTGCATTCTTAGAAATTTAGAAGATAATATGATAATCTTTGATCTCTAATACATTATGATACTTGGCATCTGTGTGGAGTACAGAGTTTCTCACTGTCTTTTGTAGTACTGACATGCTATAAAAGCATAGTATGCAGCAGATCCAATGCTTCAAATTCATGTACAGACTGTTATTTTGTGTATATTTTAAAGGTCATTCCAAGAAAAAGTCATGTGAATGTAATGAGTAGTTGACCTCCCAACAAATTTAGATTGCTCTGAGGCAAAGCACAGGGTATAATTTCAGAACAGAGAACTTTTCATTTATAAATGTTCAGCAAATCAAGTAAATTGGCAAATGAATCAAACCAATGAAATGGCCTGTGTTATACCCTTGTGAAGTGGTATGCAAGAGTTCTTCAGGTACAAAGGTGGCTGAGTATACAGTCACTACGTGCAGCTACCTCAGTGATACTTTGCACTGCAATACATTTTGTGTTTAAGAACCCAGGATTTATACCAAATGTTTTTAGGGAAACTATTGGGCACCAGCAGCATAAATAACCAAAATGAAACTACTTTCATATACATTATACGTTGACTAATTCTTTAGTCTCAATAACGTAACTTTAATTATTTTATGATAGCATTAAAAATAACATCTACTCACTCTCAATAGTTTGCTGAATCATCTAAATTTGATGAACATGGCTAACCAGACTGACATGTATTAAGTCAACCAGAACTAAAAATTATTTAAATATAGTTTTGTTGCTGTCCCAAAATTCCAGAAGAAAACTTCTGCCCACCGGCAAGCATGCACATGGAAAAAAATGCTTCTGAAATCCTAAACCTAACATTTTCCTTTTAGCAAGCAATGTCCTTCATGAAAAAATATGATTCTTTAATAAATTAGAGACTACATAAACTCTGCAATGTGCTTTATATAGGCAAGACTAGTCCTGAGGAAAATCTTCTGTGACTAAGTTTACTTGTATCTGTATCTTTTCCTCAGTCAGATATTTTACCCTTGTGAAGATCAGTCTGGGAAGGAGTCCTTGGCACCATCATTGAAAAGTCAGAATTAAGGAGCCTGGTAAACTTAAGAGACATTTGTTTTTAAAATTATGGTTTATGTGTGCTGTCTCATCCAGTCCAAGCTTGTTTCAGTATGATTAGCAACTGTGTATTTTCCAGTGAGTTGGAGTAGGCAAGGATTTTACATTTGCTAATCAATGTATAGTCAACCTTGCTGTGGTAAAGAGATTAGCCTCAGATGAACGCGGACAAACAACTTCTGGGAAAAATGATACCAGTGCTCTCTTAGGACTACTTTGACTTGGTCTCAGACTCCCTGCATTAGATAGTAAAATAATTCAGGTGTAGAATACTTGTACAGCCTAGTTTTTCAATTCTTTGCTATGTTTTTTTTTTTATTCATAGAAGCCATCTCATCGGGAGCACTAATGGGACTATTCTTTTGATTAAAGCCTTGTGTCACTTCTGATAGATGAAAATTCAATTTGCCTTCAAATCTGGCCAACTCAAAGAGATGAACAAAAAATCTGATTACAACTGAGACTGTATTAACATCATAAGCCCAAAGACAGAAATGAGTTTCCTCTGTCTGCACTTGAGGTATACAAGAACTTGTGTCACTCCACGATAAACTGAAAAGAAATTGTGTGAACACAGCTAAATACCATAGTGACCCTGAGCTAATAATCCTTGCTAAGCAAGAAAATACATTACCTGAGAACTACAGCTGCCCTACACAGCTTCTGTGCAGATTTATCCTGTGTGGTTGAGCTTCAGTCTTTTGAGATTTCCACTTTCTCCTTTTTTTTTTTTTTATATATATAGGAGGAAAGACAAGCTACAGAGAACAGGGGACTGTACCATCCAAAAGGGGATACAGTATAAATAACACTGGAGCAGGCAGCCTGTTCAACTTAGTGCCTGAGTGTTGCAAACACAGCTTTAATTTTTCAGGGTTCCAGGTGGCTTTTGCAGTGCTTCTGAAGCAGGATCCATATACTGGGTCTGGAATAACTGTGAGCGTAGTCTGATCATGTCTGTCATTTTGCAGTGACAGAAACACCTCCAGAGGTGTCTGTCTGGTCCCAAACAGAGACTTGAGTAGCCCCAGGTTATCTTTACGTTGTCTCAGCCATGCAGCATACCTAAAGTCATACATAGCCGGGCATGGAGTGATACCCACTGGGCAGGCAAAGGATCTGGATAAACTGGTTTCTATCTAATTTGCATTGCTTCAAATCTATTTCTACATCTGCATTCACTGCCTTAATGTCTCCTCATATTGAGTTCCCATCCTGAAGTTCAAGGAGCTTTATCTGGATGTTAAACAGGCTAAGAAATCACTGCAAACAGAATTTGCAAAAGTAATCAGAAAAAAAAAAATGACTGCTTACATCCTCTTCTGTTCAAGCAAACAATTTTACTGTCAGATACTTTCAAACAGACAAGCTGAATTACAGGCTGGTAGTCATTAACTGTGTGCAGAATAAGAGTTCCAAAACAGGCACCTAGATCTGAACACAGACCCCATCCAGTCAGAATGGAAGTGTTCTGTACGACCTATTTCTCCCACCTCACATAATCAAAAAAACTCAAACTTCTCTCTTTGAATGCATAACAGTCACAACACACTAATTGCAACTAATCTGAAGGCCAGGAATTATTCAGAACAATTACAAAATAGAGTTTCCAAAATCCATGTATTTGTGAAAGTTCCCATTTGTAGCTTTTAAATTGGAAAAGTAGAGAGGTTAGAAAATGCATTGTGCTTCACAAACAACCTTCCAAAACTTGGACTTTTTTTTTTTTCTGTAAGAGAGACGTTCAATAAAACGTGCTGTCAGTGAGTACTCAAGAAAATGTGTTCAAATCCTTGCTCTTCCTCACAAAGACTATAGGCTCGATCCCAGATGTATTACTTTCAAGGTAAGTAACATATAGTGTGGATTCATTTTCATTTTTAATATAAATCCCAAACTATGGACCTGAAAAACATGTTTGTTCGGTTTTCTGTTTTGTTTTTGTGCGTTTTTTTTTTTTTTTTTAATAACATTGTCAAAAGTTCCTAGCCAGTTCTAATTATAAGCTTGTTTCTGGAAAGGGGAAAAATGAAAGGGAGGAAATTCAACCATATTTATTGGGCAAAGATAAATGTATCCTTCTAGTAGAATAAACAGGTATGGAATGACAGGCAGAGTGATCCAAAAAATCAGGCTCTGAGTTGAAAGAAGGAGATTTATGTTTTAGTCTGGCTCTGTCACCTGATTTGGTCTTTACTTTCCAGCTCTTTGCCGTTTTGTATCCCTTATGTGTCATGTTTATATAGATCATAACTTTAGCATAGCAGCTTTTCTTCAAATCTGTTCAGAGAAGCCCTGGCCAGTCTGTGGTAGCACTACTGTCACTTTAGCAATGACAAGTTCTTGGTGTGGGAACCTCTCAGCCTAGATCTGGGTAGGCAAAGGTAGGAAGAACTGCTGTAACAGTGGGAATAAGTTTCTCAGGAGTAGTTTTTAAGAGCCAGTTCCAGCAAACTGGGCTGAGCTGCTTCCAGAACAGCTCTGAGCCTCTAGTTGCAAGTGCAACCCTCCTATTCATCTCCATCATCCAGGGAGTTCTCTGTCTGCCTGCATAAATTTAGAGTTTTGACATGAAAAGATTGGGGCTTTTCTCATCTTCGGGAACTTTTCCAGTGTGGGTCTGATGCTGTTACTATTTACATCCAAAAGAACTTCTTTGATGACACAGCATAAGCCAAGGTCAATGTGATAAAATCAGAACCCAACACAAAATATCAAACCTTTGAAACACTCGTACTTGACAGATTGGCTTTTATTTTCCACTTGGCTGTATGGAGCTTAGCCATTAGGTCAAATTCTGTTCTCACAATGCAGTGGGAGTCTAGGAGAAGTGAAGTTAATAGCAAAGGTGGCTGACTGTAGCACTGCACTCATAACATTTATCAATAAACATGTTGCACATATGGCTAAATGTATAATTCATTGTCAGTGTTAAAATGACACATGGTAACTTTATAAAACTAGAAATAATTTCTCTTCAGTAATATATTAACAGCTATGCATGTGTTTTATGGAAGCTTCCTTTGAGGAAAAAGGGCTGTTAGATTCTGACACCAGGTTTTATTTCTTCCTCTCTTTTAATTTGATTTTTAGCAATTTAGGACGGTTTCTTTTCTTTCTTTCTTTCTTTCTTTCTTCCTTCCTTCCTTTCTTCCTTTCTTCCTTTCTTTCCTTTCTTTCTTTCTTTTCTTTTTTTTTTTCTCTTTCTATTTTTAGTTGCCTTGACTCATGCTTGAATTTACTAAATTACTCTTTCCAAATGCTCGCAGGGACAGTCTTTTGAATTAATGGATAAAGCTAAACTCACTCCCCTTCTGCAACTAAATTAGTATATTACATGTAATTATTTATGATTCATCCAGATTGGCTTCCCATGGCTGCATAAATCTTACAGAGTCAGAACATTGTGGCATCATCTCTGCTGAGAGTTTTCCTTCTTTTGCCAGACATAATACTCCTTGAACTGGGGAAAAACTGTTCCTCCTCAGGAAGGACCAGTTACAGGGCTGGCACTGGGAAGTTTAGGAAGCTGGGTTGAGCCGGACAGAAGGCAAGTATGTATTTCCAATGGCAAATGTAAGCCTAAAACTGCAGTTTTCCAAATTCCTCCTCATTTCTTGCCACACCCTGGAGGTGCCTAACCTCCACAGGCGCCAGCTTTTCACATTAAAATTCCCCAGACTCCTGAAATTCTGCAGTGGGCATGTCCAGAAACGCTTCTCACAGTGGCACAGAGTTAGCTCATGCCCAAGCACCGTCAGATCCAATGAAGGCAGCTTTTCCTGCACCTGCACCTATCTGGCCCAAGGGAAACAGCTGGTGAACATTCCCAAAACACCCCTCTCTGAGAAGCACAGAAGCAGCTCAACAGCTCCTTGGTCAGAACTTTTACCCTAGATGTGGGAAAGGTGGGGTTTAGGCCCTCCTGCACCCGAGGAGATCGAAACCCACGCCCTTGCCACAAGGCTGGGGCTGCTCTGGGTGAAAGTGCTCCCCACCCTGCCCTTTGAAGCTCTTCCACCCAACAGGCACAAACCACAGGAGCCACAGGGAACATGAGTGAGCATGAATCTCCAAGGGGTTACGGCCCTCATGGGAGCAGACTTAGTGAGGTTTCGGTGCTGTTTCCTTCCCCTAAGGAGTTTCTGGGTATTGTTTCCTGGGCCAAACACATAGATGGTCTTTTTGGACTACATCTGGGAACGGGCTTCCCCAGTACTGCTCCATAGGATGCCAAGGATGCTGGCAGCAGTGCATTTCACCTGGCACTGCAGTCACCCCTCCCCAGCTGAAACTGTTGTTGGAGCCTCTGGAGGCTGCGGCAGCCCCTTCTGGCTGGCTGGCTCTTCCCAGGGCCTCCTGAAGGCCAAGTTTCTGAGCAGTTCTCTCCCAGAGAAACAAACCAACTACAACACTGAACTGCCCACTGCCGCACTTCAAATGCATACAACATCAGTCACACTCCACCTGCGAGCTGCCCCACTGTCCCAGAGGTGGCTGCAGCCCTTCTGCCAGGTGGCACTGGTGCCATTTGTCCTCACTTCCCATGGCCCAGGTGCTCTGCACTTGCAGCTGCCAAAGCTGTTGTGCATTCAAAAAATGGCTGGGGGAAAATGGTGAACTCACTCCTCTTTCTTCTTTCATGGAGTTGGGAGGGCGAGTTGCATATTTCTCTCTAATGTGTATCTATCTGGGTATGCCTGCTCCCATTAGCGACCATTGTTTCCCAGGGTAATTTTCATGGAGTGGTAGCAGCCTCTGGCAACCCAATTCACACCGAGCTTTTTGCTTCGCCTTGATAGCTGGAAGTCTCCAGAGATTCTCCAGTTTCTAGCAGCAAAGTCACATGCAACATTTGAGAGCCGTCAGTCTGGGCCCTTTTTTATGCACAAGCTTGGATTCCTTGGCCCACAAAGGCAAACCGCTACCCCACTTCATAAGCTACAGTCCTTTGGCTTGCAAATTCAAAGTGCATTGTTCAAAGATTAACACTTGATCTACACTGTGCTTCTTTGACTTTGTTAGGCGTATTTCCAGTGTAAGTAAAACTTGTGACATCAGTCTGTCTGCCTATCTGTGCCATCCATGGGGTACTTTGCTTCCTTTGTCTGATGTGAACCGAAGCTGACAGTGGAATACAGGTTTGACAGGAGAGATGGGGCCTGAGTGTTCGCAAGTTCTCCCCAACTGGTATAGCCAGCTGATTTCTGTAGTGAAATATGTGTGTTTAAGATGCACGATACATAAATATCATTGCCAAAATGTTTTTCAGAAGCAGTTCAGAGATATACAAAGATAACACAAACTTTCATTAAAACCAGTGAACTGACAGACAGAAATAGGTAGGAAAGCAGCCCTCGTGATGTCTGTGTTCAGAGAAGTAATTATGGTAGGGTTAGTGACAGAACTGGGGCTTGTGTTTGGGAGGGCAGGCACTGTACAAACAGGTTTATGACTGCATCCTGTACAGCTTACCAGGCAAGGACAAGGGCTGGACCTGGCTGGAGGCAATCGTTTATGGCTACCTCAGGAGTGGTTAGGGTTATATTACTAATGCCAGGGATCCATACCCACCCTGTAAATAACTATGTAACATTGTTTGTGGAATTCATTTTGATCTAGCCTTTTATAAGGGATATGCTCATATAAATTTTAACTCTTTTACCTCCAAAGAAACTGCAAGAGTGCCTCTCCAACTTTGGTACTCTGTTTGAGTACAAGAGTCATACATGTTCTGTTTTTCCTGTGATTTGCAGTATTCTTGAAATTTTTTTGTTATAGAAGCTGATTACACTATAATCACTTCCAAATACTCCCCCTGACAAGGATAAATCAGCCTATGCTGAGCTTTGGGCTGCTATGGCCAGATTGCTGCCAATATGAAAGCCTGTTTAAAAGTAGCTGGGGGATCTCAGCTCTGCTCTGCAGATACAGATGTTTAACATTTCATTACCATAGCTTTATGCTAGCCTCCTTTACGTGACTGAACTGAACCCTTCTCAATATACCTAATGCTCTAGCATCAATGGTTGTTGAAATAAGGCTATCTTTTGTATATCTTCTGGGCTGGCAGGTCGTGCTGGCATGTACAGCGAATTATTGTTTGCCCCTCCTCCAGCAATCCCTCATACTTTTAGAGGATTTCAGGGCTTTTAGCAGCTCCAACACTCTACGCTTCCTCTCTGTTTTACTCCTAGTGCCCTATGTTGTTGAGTAGTTACTGAGTGCCAAGGATTGTGACCAGCCTGTTTCACTTTGGGCCTGATTTCTAGATGCTCTTCCCTGCAAAGCACTGTCCTTGCAGGGCTGCATCGGATGGAGAGGACGGCCTGAAAAAGACCAGGCCCTTTCAGTGCTGTGGCTGGCACAGGTCACAAAGCTGTCCCAGCTGCACTCCTTTATATAGTACACAGCTGTGCTTTTGCAATCTTGCTATCTTCAAGCACTAAACACCTGCACTTCTCAAGTTAGAGGGTCTTGTTGGTACTTACAGACAGTAATAAAAGTGCTAAGTGGCTTTTTCAATTGAAAGGCAATCTTCCCAGTTACATATGAGCAAAGAAAGTTCAGATGATCCCACTGTTTTCAAGTGTTTTACAGCCAGGGAAATACTGTTTGGAAGAAAATGAGCTAGCTGCACTGACAGGAAAGTAGTACCTTGTAAGGCTTTAAACTAGGTTTGTTGTTATTCTATTCGTTTGATGCTTAGCAGCTCTTGTAAAGCCGACTCACAAACTAGCTTTGGTAATGACTAATTAAAACCACTGCCTGCCTTCTTCCAGAAAGATTACAGACAAACGAATTTGGGTAACGTCCTTCATGATATCATACTGTGGGAGGTGAAATTTGATAAAAGGCAACATACAACTATAAATAAAAGAAACAGTGCTAAATAGATCAAAATGTCATCTGGAAGCTTTGTGAGGAGCTAACTAGCTGAACTGCTTGAATAAAGTTAGATTGTATGGTAGTGATATATCTTGTCCCTTTAATTGTAAGAAATATTTTGCATGAGAAAAAACATGTTGAGATGGTATCTGAAAAACTCAGAATTTCAGCTAAGGAAATATCATTATAGCTCTTCAATCCCCATAAAATTTAAATTTTCATGAAATTTCCATCAGAAAGGACAATGTTTTGTCCTTTAAACAGTACTGTTTTCCTTTCAGCACACTTCACAACATGCATCACTCTCTGTGACAGCAGATACTTCAGGGCAAGAACTTAGGCAAGCATAAATCAACAAGCCTCTACACCGAAACCAGTAGAGGTAAGATGGCTTAAATCAATTTAGGATATGGTCTAATGGTTGTATAAAAGTGCTCTTTTTAAATCAAAAGTGATAAAAGAAGAAGCTTTCTTTTATAAATTAATTAATCTGTGCTACTAGTGGAGACAAAAGTATCTTCAGGCAGAAGAAAATATAGAGCAGTTTTGGAATGTGATGAAAATTTATACAACAGCCTCTCCTAGAAGAACTGATTTTTTATGATTTTCAGGTGCAGACTCAGACCTTGCATCCATGTTACCCATACAAGTAGATAAATGAAGTGTTTTGTGACTGTTTTCACGAGAGGGATATTTACAGCAGAAGAGTGAATTTGTGGACTGTCCCAGTTTTATCCTGCAAGAATTCACAAATATTTTTAAAAAGGGAGGCCTGTTTAAGTGTCAGTTTTGATCCCCACTCCTTTCCCAGAAGGCAAGTAAAGGCTCGCTCCTGGAAAGTGCTGACCTGCAGTTGTTTAGGTCCCTGAATGATATCTGTACCACCATATAAGCACTCAGTATCTTCGAAGGACAGACAAGTCTTTCTGAATGAGATCCAAAACAGCCAGCATGCTAGCTTAGACCTGCCTAAAATCCATACACTCAGCAGGCAGCTGCCAAAAACTACTTATTAGGGAGTGGTAAGGGCAAGGGTCGGTCTAAAATCCTTGGCTGGCACAGAGCTGCAGGTAGTCACTTCTGCCTGCTTCTGCTGCCCAGCTTGGAAACAGCCTTAAGAAAGCAAAGAAATGAAACTCCTTCAAAGAACCAGACAGCTCTTCTTGTAGCCACCTTGAAGAAATCACAACCACAGTTGCTATTAAAAAAAAAAAAAAAAAAAAAAAAAAAAAAGTACACTATCCTAATGGTAAGAGAATAGAATTAATTTACGTTCTTAGCCTGAGGGGCTCAAACCCACTGCTCTCAGAAGAGCAGCCAGCATATCAGCCTGTGGGATAGGAATAAAACTTTCCACCCACCCACCCTGCTGAAACTGAGACACAGCGCAGAAAAAAACTCGGGAGTCACTGGCTCAGAATTGCTTGTTCCTGTCAAGACCTGGGCAGTTCTGGGCATGCACGGAGGAGCCCTGTGTGGTGTCTAAAGGGAGAAAGTTCACCCAGGATTTTGCTGCCGAAAGGATCACAGCCCAGTGCTTTTTTGCTTATGTTGGTTGCTAGTTCCACACTTCTCACCCACAGTGACCTCCAAGACCTCACCAGAACTTGCTGATATGCAACTTCTCGCTACTGTACAACTTGAGCACCAAAGTGCCTCTGTTAGCCCTTCTGCACAGTCCTTGCCTTCGTGACCTGTGAGAACCTGCCTTTGAGACAGGGATCCCCCATGACTATGCATTTTCTACCTCTGGGCTCTATTGTGTCTGCATAGTGCTACTATAACATGAATAATAAAATGAAATCCAGGCCTTGCTTGTGCTGCTGAGGTCAGTGAAGCTGAATCTATTTACAACAGCTGAGAAACTACACAAAACATATTTATTTTCCTTCTTTGCCCGAGAAATCTGAACCTTCCATTTTCTCTTGCATGAAAAGACTCCATGTAACGATTATTTTGGTGGATCATTTCCCATCTGCTTTGGGTTGTCCTTTTTCCTTTCCGATTTTTTACTGTAGTCTGAATAAAATCTTTTAAAAATGCTGTATTTGCTTGTGAGCTGCTTCTGAAAAAATGCAGAGGAAAACATCAAAACTTTTTATTTAACAAAAAAGTTCTTGGGTCTGTCTTGGAGAATAGTAGGAAACAGATTCCAGGACCATAATAACGGCATGTCTGTATAAACTTGTACAGGATATTTCATCGGTATTTGATAGCATTTTATTTTTAACCTGATGTCTAAACGAAACTACAATAAGCCTGCGATGATGGAAAACATTTTTGGATGTTTGAATCCCTTGGAAACAGAGGCATGCATGTTGAAATAAATCAGTTTCTAGCTTTGTTTTGCGTACCTTAAAGGATATTTTACTGCACGCAGTATATTAGAGATCTAAGTAGTCACTGCCCAATACAGTGATTCACAGATCTATCCCAGTTCAGAAAGTACTTAAGTGTGTGCTTCTATGAACCTAAATAAATTTTGTATTTTCCAAGCAAGGGGCCATATTTTCAAGAAAAGCGATGTGGTAACATCTTATACATAGTTTACACTACTGTAGAACAGCTATAAATCATAGCACAATAAAATATCAGACCCAGCAACTCAGAGGTCTGAACAGCCTGCCCTATTTATGCAGACTGGTGATAACACTGACATTTTAAATTGCCCCTTATAGTTGTCTCTGCTGATACCATAGTGCTCATTATTTTAGCAGTCACATTTGGCTACTGTGTTTAACTTAGAATCCAAAATCTTTCTCTTAAGCTTGCAATTCCCTGCTCCCCATTCCTCCGTTCCCAGTCTCTTATCAGTTAGGTACTTAATGCATTTGCAGTAATGTTTGGGGCATACCACAAATTTGATATGAAGCATTAATAATGTGGAAGCTCCTAAGCTCTTTGAAGAATATATCTTTCCCTTTAGAATTTATTTTAATTTTGTGTTAGGGACGAAAATTTATATATGGTCAACCTTCATTCTCCAGATACTCCTTTCAGTATTAAAATTAACATGGTACTTAACAAATATGTTTAACCATTTAAATCTACCGTTGAATGTCAGAAGCATGTAACTACTCCAATCTGCAACTATAAATTGCCGTCTCCCATATTTTTCTACCTGTTGTCTTATCCAATGTGAGGAAAAAAAAAAAAAGCTATTAACTACAGAAGGTACTGCAGAACATCAAGAAAATTAACAAGTCTGGGCCCTGAACAACTGAAGAAAACAAATATTAGAACCAGTTTTACCCATAAAATTGGTCTTCCAGCTGATTCACTTGTTATATACTAATTGTTAACATGATTACTTTGGATGTAATAAAGAGTGTCCAAGCTGAGCAGGACTAATTCAGGAACAATTTGAAATCATCAAATAAACCGTCTCAGTTTGAAAATTGAACATTAAAATAGTTCCCCTATTGTATTCAGGTACGGATTTTGCTGTTTCTAAAGAATAATCAAATCTGAAATCTTTTTATTTTCACTTAAAACAACACACTGTTTTTAAACAGGCGACTTTCAAAAAGTTATGAATAACTCTGCCTCACACAGATTTTTGGGAGAAAATATATCATTATGTCCATCAAGGGTCAACCACAGATTATAACCCTGTTTTTTTTTTTTTTTTTTTTTTTTTTTATGATGAATGGCTTTTCTGTGGAAAATGATAAGATATGGCAACAAATGTGTGAGAACAGAATCTTAAGCAGAATACATCACCTTGGGTCCAAGAACCTTTTTTACATTTCAGGCTCCTTGTTTATGTTACATAATGTTAGTTGGCTAATCCTAAATTACCACACTCCAAATTAGTTTGCTTTTACTCTTTTTTTTTTTTTAAAGGCAGTGAGGGAAGCTCTATGCACCAATTATAGGTGATGGATCCTGATTCTCAGCTTCTGTAACTTCCAGTACACTGAGAAAATGATCATCAAGAGGTGATTGTAATAAGAAATACCCATGGAAAAATAGACTGAGAAAACAGTATCTGAGAAGCAGACATATCAGTTTGGGGTTTGCAGGACCCAAATGTAAGCAGGGTTGCTGAAATGGAGGTAGGTTTAGAAATCAAATGTAAATGGTAGCATTGCTTAAGATAGAAGTCAATCTCTAGGCTAGATGCACACTACACAGCTGGAGCACAATCATGTGGCAAAAATTCAGAACATAAAATGATTTGTTCCCATTACCAAAGTACAAGGAAAGGCTCTGAGGAAAAAACAGACTGGACTACAACAGGGTAAAATGAAAGAAGCATAAGCCGAAGTACTCTGTGACCAGACTTTAGCTCATCACCTATAACAGCCAAGCATTGCCTCAGACAGCTTAACTCCCACTTCAGATTTTGTAACTTGTTTCTACAGAGCTACAAGACCCAGCTCACGTCCAGCAGGTAGTGGCCATATAATTGCATGTGCTAATGTGAAGTTGTGGATCAAGAAAGTGCAGGAACATTTAGGGTGGATCCACAGAAACAGAGATGCATAAATACATGCTTTGTTCTTCAGACTACTTAGTAGGGGCTCACTCTTTAGGTGGGCATTGGAGGGTTGTGTTAGGCTCCTGCAAGTTTTCTATTTTATTAGAACAGATATTATTGAACTGTCTAGGTTTTAAGAGCAGAATATTCATTTGATTAAAAATAAAATAAAATGCAATCTCTCTCATATATGTGACTATGTAATAAATGTACCAAATTATTAGGATTAGATTATTTTGCCAATGGGTTTTCTTCATTAATTTGTCCCTATTCATCAACATTTTTTCATGAAGGTAGCACACAAGTCACTAACACTCAGATCCATCTGTGCCTAAAATGTATTTTAATTTGATAAAATAAAAAGAAGAAAATAGACTGGTCTCAATTAGCTGAATCATACAACCAGTTCTTCTGACTTGTTATAATACGGCTCTTAAGTAGATGAAGAAAGAAATGCACAGCGCTTACACAGACAAATCTCCCCAGAACAATAGGGGAGATCTGGCAAAAAAACAAACAAGAAAAATCATTTTCCACTGAGTCAGCAGCAAAATCACTATTATGCAGCAGTCACTTAGTACTATAGACAAAAGCATGGTCTTGCTGCAGAACATGGCTTAAGGGGAGATTTTGACTTACTGACTTGAAAACAAATCCTGCAGTTTACTGCATTTCTCCTGCTTCATGTGATCTTGATACTCCACTACTATTATTGTATTGATTGTTTGATTGTCCTGTAGGAAGAATCCCAGCGCAGAGAGGAAAACACTTCTTAGTATTCAGTTTGTCTATGGCTATGGCGGTATGGGGGTACATGGAGAGGGGAAGAAGGCACTGTGGAGTGTCTTCACCTGCATTCATATTAGTAAGACCGATGCTGTTTCTCCCACTGAGAAGTAATGCATTCTTTAAAAATTTTTTTTTAAAAAAAAAGGTAACTTATTGGCTGGAGAGAGGCTGAGCCAGTTACAGTGCCATGGCGTGATTGATTTGTTTGTTCTAACACAGCCTGTGCAATATCAATGAGTTGAGAACACCCAGATGAAGGGAGGAGGATTAGGTAATACTGTTTGAATTTCTCCACATTCTTTTATTCCCCCAAAAAACATTTTCATTGGAATAAGACACATTTGTCAGATTACACTAAAGGGAATACATTTTCCTGGTAAAAGGGATGTTCTTGTGGTTAAAGTATGTGCTTGGTAATTTGGGTTTTCTATTCTCAGATATTTGTCATGTCAGGCCACATTCAGCTCTGGCTATCACAGCAGCTCCCATTGGCTCCAAGGGGAGCTATATCTGCTTAAGCCAGGTGTGCTGTTTCTGTCTAGGAAGGGTACGAATATTACTCAATGACTCTTTTTCCAAGTGTGTTTATGAAGATAACATTCCCTCACACTTTTGAGCACTCTGAGGTGCTGCTGTAACACCAAAACTGTTTATCGTTAAGTAACAATCATAGCAATCATGCAATTCTACCATCCAGAAAGTCCAGACATTTTAATATTTGATTTTATTCGGGGCCATCCTAATCATTCTTTAGGGAAGCGCACTTGTCCCATGACTGGGCTTCTTCTCCACTAAACTGAGAAGGGCACCATAGAGACATTGTTCCTATAGCCTTAAAAAGGAAAGATTAAATATGTTCTTACATCATGACATCACGAACAGCTTTCAGAAACTCTAAGCAGTTAAACACCTCTCTCTCTCTCTGTGAGAAGCTAGACCTGCCTGGTTCTGGGTCCCCATCAGAAGCAGCATCTCAGATTTTTCCAGTATGTCCATTTTCATCAGAGCTTCATTGAAAGAAGTTGAATTCATGCTACTGCTACTTCTCTTCTCAACCACCTGTTCTTCAGATTTAAAGGGATAAAAAAAAATCCATCATATTTTCCTTATAATCTTATTTTCATAGAGCCCTTTCTGAGTAGAGTGCATTGGTTGGTACATACATATGCGTGGCAAGGTAAAGTGTGTCAAGCGTGGGGGAATTGCTGTCAGCAACTTGCTAGACTCTACCTTTTTGGATTTCAAGATAACCTGCTACCCCAAGATATTTCTGTACTGATGATACACAGCTTTTAGTTTTTATTCTATCCCTCAATACCTCTACCACTCTTACTATTGATTCAAGGTAGTGGCTTAAACTCACTCTGAAACAGGTAACCTATTAATGGGGAGAAGAAGGGCTGAAGCTACTTAGTGCTCATTTTGAGGTGCTTTTACCATCATTCTCCAAGCCTCCATTCAAACCATTTGAACTTGTGTTGAATGCAGATTACCATCTGAGGGCAGTTCTGCTAATATTTTCCATCACATGACATTGCAAAGAAAATTGCAAATCCCATGAAAGACAGAAAAAAAAAAAGACATAACCACCATAGAAATCTGTGTTCAAGGACTTCGGTTTGTTTACTCCATTCTTCAAAGCATTATCTTGCTAGGAGAGTGAGAATTTGATAATGTGGACAAGGTTGTGGGAAACATAAGTCTTATTTTGGAGGTACTCACTCAACACTATTCTTATTCAGCAAAACACTTGTGCTTACCTCTGCTTATCATGTTCTTAAACAGGCAGGCTGGAAAAACATCCATGCCACAAAGATTTCCACTGCAGTTAGGAGCCATATATAATAGTCTGAACTGAGTTGAACTCAGAACTGGCCATTTTTATATTGTAGCAATTTCTTAAGAAGCTTTTATGTTACAGTTACATACATATAAATAACTCCATTCACCTAAAAGATGCTCAGAACCATCCTCACATTACACAAAATAAGAAAATAGACCATAACAAAGAACAATTCTAATTTTCTTTGCGCCCTGAGAGCCAGTTCCTACCTGGAGCAAACCCTAAGTCTGGGCATTCCCCAGTTTCTGGCCAAACCCAGATCACCCTAGAGCTACCAAACCCTCCCTGATGCAGCAGGTTCAACCTCTCTAATTAACAGTTCTGATGCTACCTTCAAAATTGCATGAGTTGGGCTGTATAACATAACAGCACACTCTCTATCCTTGAGAACGTTAAAGAAGCTTTCAGAAACAGAAATGTAATGCTACCTTAACAAAACGGCCTCCCTAACTTTGCCAATAACCTAATCTCCGATTAATTGCTCCAGATAAATCTTCAGTCAGAAAGAAATAAGCTGTAGCAGTGTGGTCAATTCAAAAAGAAAAATAAAAATAACCAAAGCATTGCAAATTAATCCTATAAAAACAAACAAACAACACAGATTAGCAAACACAAACTGATCCTAGCCTCTTCCTTACACTGATTCTATTCAGTCTTTACAGAGTACTTCCTTAAGAGCACTTAACTCTATTTTCACTGCAGACAGCAAATGCAAAAAATAACAACCGATGAAACAACAACAAAAAACTCTTTGCCTTAAATTCATGCCTGCACCCTGTAGCACTATCATAACACAGCACCTCAGCTGGGCCATATTATCATAGCAAAATCCATTTCAGTGATGACATTAATTCAGTCCAGCTGAAGACCTCAGTGAGGCTTGCTAGGTTCAATGGGGCTGTTAAATTCAACCTGGGTCCTCAAAATATCTGTAATCAGCAATGGTGTCCATTTTACACTTGAGTGCTCTTAAGAAAAGGGCGAGAGCCTTTATAATTATATAAGAAGACTCCCAAATTCAGCTCGGACTCCTCTGGTGGTAGTATGCTCTACCAAAATGCCTATTTCCTTTTCTAGCACATATTTATTCCAGAAATTTTTGAAATGGTCATGGCCATCTTTTATCATACATCACTGTATTTTGAGTCTTATCAGATCAACATTTCATTGTATGACCTAGTCTTGAAAGAAATTATATGTCTTATGAAATGTATTTTCCAGTAATGTAAAAATACAAGAAAAATAATCAGAAGATACATGTTTGTCAAAAAAGCATAGAACAATTACTTTGCAACTATGAATAATAATTCTGGTAGCAAAATTATATTTAGATAAGCTCTTACAAATGATTGAATGAGTTTTTCCTATCAACTGAATTTTAAAATTGACTTTCAAAATAATGTTTTGTAAATTATTGTTTTGTAAAATACTATGTACATTAAGCTGTTAGCATTGAGATTTTACTCTTTAGACTTATTGTGATTATTTAAATATATGCATATTTTTGTAAGAGAGCAGAGCCATGGGAATTCCAAACAAATGATATTTTTGAGTAAAGGGTTCTTTGCTGTAGTGTATATATATGTAGCTTTTAACATAAATATACTGCAATAAAAATCATAAGAAAACTTGGCATTCAAACTTCCCTTAAGTAGTTGAAAAATTCTTAGCTTGAAATTGTCATTTGTCTGCCATTTCTGAAAGGTCATTACATCCATAATATAAACCGCAATGTTAAAAATAAAGGCACTAAACATTCATAATAGAATATGCAGTCTCTCTTTACATTAATCATAGCATTCATGTGTGTTTTATATTGTATTTCTCTTTAACTTTGTTTATATTTTTTTCATCTTAATTGTTTCTATTAATTATTAAGATTACTGTTCTTACTATTCTTTTTAATATTTCTCTAATATTTTCTTGTGTAGTTGCTTTAAGGCATTCAAAATGAAGAGTTTTTCTTCTAAAAGAGCTCTGAAGGTTTTCTCTTGAAAAAGTAAACTTCTAAAATACACATTTCTAATTAGCTAATACCTTTATAGCCCGCATTCTTCTGCTCTTCTGTTCATTTAAAGAAATAAGAATAACAAGAGGCAAGTAGATGTTCTCTTTTAACGTTTCGCTCACTGATCAGAAGTGACTCTGAGTTTCAGGCTTACTCAGGCACTGGCCTCCCAGTGAAGGATGCTAGCAGAAAAGGTGCTTTGGAAAAATATGTACTTTTGTGAGCACTGGGGTAATGAGCAACAAATGTCTCCCACTAGGCAATACCAGATGGCAGGTAATGACTTAAGCAGTACCTGACATGGCGGAAATCATTGGTACAAAGCAGTTTTTAAAATACTGCCAGTACATTAAAAATCAGTATCTGTACTAAGCACAGAGTGCTGCTAGATCTGTAATGGTTCATTGAACTTTGTGGCAGGCTTTGAACAGCCCCAGATCTCCACATCTTTTCCTCCCCACCTCTGGAGGAGTTCCGCTTCCATTAACTCCTCTGTCCCAGCCTTCATGCCCAATATCATCCTTCTCAGCAAACTCAGAGGCAAATTACACAGTTATTTCAGGGACCAAACCAACTTTATCTGTACTGTGCTTACTAATTACTGCCACGTGTTTAATGAGAAGCTTCTTCTTTCCTTGAACCTTGTATCTGTCAAAAATATTTTTGCTATTGTTCCAGTTCTCTTTCCAAAGTTGAACTTACCTCAGCTTCTAACAATCCACCTTTCCCTTGACAACACCAGATTTTTTTGCTGATAAAAAGTGTTGTCACTTCCATCTCTAATTTCCTTCTGAAGCTGGTTCTTCAATCAGTTAGGTGAGGAACATTTCTATATAAGCCTTTTGCCCCTGTACCGACTATTGAATCAGCATTGTTCCTGGTCTACTTAACATAAAAAAATTCCAGCCTGCCCACGCATTGAAATCCTTGAACTCTTCAGTTCCACTGATGTCTTTAACCAATCCACAGTTTTGCAAAACTGGGGGTTTATTGGGAATTTCTACATATGCACAAAACGAGAAGCACTTCTCATATGGACAGACACATTACATAAGTTGTTGCTTGTTTACTATGTTTCTTATCCTTAACCTCTTTATTTTCTGGAAATTCTTATTGACTTGCTTACCTGTCTTATGCCTGATGCTTTTCTTTCATCCCTTTGTTTACATTTCTGTTTCTGATAGCTGCCTGATGTAGGGATATTGTTTTGAAAGTGTCAGGTCAGACAGTGAGTAGCTTTTTACCAACTCTTTTTGCAACTTAGATCTTACTCCTAGTTGGTTTTGATTCAAAAACCTGTTTTAAAATGCCTAAAGATGGCTTTTCCTCAGTAAAATAATTCTAGCTATCTTCTGGTCCTTTACAATTTTCTTCCGTTTCTTTATGAAGTAAAACATCAAGCGTTCATGCATTTTGTTGCTGTTGTTCTCTCTGTAATGATCTTCTGACTCTTTTGTTGCTTCTTTAGAGCCTTTATCCCCCTTTTAGTTACCCTGAGTATGAAATCTTCTGTGTCTGCCCAGTGATTCTGTACCAAACCACTATCCCAAATACTGCCATTTTTAGCTCACACTCACATCTGTGGATTTCCTGTACAGTTCAAATTGCTGTTTAAAACTTTTTCCAGGGCTGCAAATATAAGTTGAGACTGCTACCAGTTCATTTGTTTTCCACTAACTTTTACGCCAGTAAAACTTGATCACTGGAGTATTCATGAGAAGTGGTCTTGAAAAGGATGGTAGATGGGTCCTCTCATTTAATGAGCATATAGTGACTCTGTCTAAATAATTATAAGGGATTACTAATCTTATTTTCTTAAAACATCTCTCTGTTGGGTCAAGAGACTGGGCCTGGAGCTTTTGAGATCTCAAAATTGAGTCCAATTAACAACAAAATAGGCAAGCCTCTAAGTTAATCTTTTTAAATGACAAAATAATTGTAGATATAGTTTGTATTGCTTATGCAACACTAATGTTTGTTTTCTTTTTTTTCAGAGTTTGAGAACTTGATTGCTTTTAAGCACAAAGCAAAGGCATAAAAAATATATTATTTTCTCAACAAATGGTTTATATGCTACAATTATTTCTACAGAATGGCAAGATGATCAAGAGGCCAGAAGAAGCTAAATGCTAAATCCGGTCATTTGGGTTTAGACTTTTTACTCATTCAAGCTGTCTTTCAGACAGTGAAACTTGAGTGAGGGATTTTGGGAGTTTGGTAAAACCCAAAAAGTTCCAGAGTTTCATAATTTCAAGGCAATCCTTATGATTTCCAATGAAATCCAACCTTGTATATAGTAATGATAATTCTCATTTTCTGTCCTAGCCACAAGCTATGACTGTAACTCAACAAGTATGCTCTTCCCTGACTCTTTTTTTTTTTTTTTTTAATCTGTGTGCCATAGTGTTAAAGTGCCAGCTGTGGTTTCTGCCTGGCCTTCCTTTTCATTTGGCACTGCCTGTACATGTAGTTGTATTTTAATAAATGAAAAGACTTCTTACTAAGAACCCTTATTAATAGCTTGCATGCTGTGTTGCAGAGAGCAGGTTCATCTCAGCTGAGGATTCTTCATTCCAGCTGGAGACCTGAGACTTCAAAGCACATTGTCATATACCAGCCATCCAGCAAAACAAGCATAGCAATGAGATCTCCAGTCTTGCTACAGGCACAAATGCTGTTGTAGCGACTCTTTCCAGGGTGGATGAAACTTCCCAAGTACAGCATGGCTGCAGTAAATATGCTGAAAGTCACTGGAAAACCCAGCAGCAGGGAAGTCACTGCGACCAAGTTGCCAGACACGTAGCGCTAGCACTTCTGCCACTCACCAGCAAAACCAACATGCTTCTGCAAATCCATAAAGATGATAACTACAGCTGGCTATCTGACAGAGCTCCCCCCAGTGGGAAATGCTGTGGCTAGATCTGCAAAATATTTTCCATATTGCTTCTATTTGCCCACTGTGAGTTTTAGCTTGCTGACCTTTGTGAATGTACTTATTTCAGCCAGGCATTCAGGCCTCTGGATTGTCAGCATGGGGAATGAAGTAGATGCATGGCTGAGGGTATCTGCATACTGCTGACCTTCTAGATGTTTCATGATTTCCTCCAGGGTGTTCAAATAATAGTCAAACAAGATAAACATTAGTAAAAAGCACACTGGATTCATTTTAATTACAGGGTCATCATTTAAAGTAAAAAACAAACAAAAAACAGCACTAGCAGTCTGCAATGTGTTCTCTGTAGGTGAATAGAAATCTGGGAAACCCAGAACTCTGTTCCTGTGCTCATCATAGGATTTTTAAAGACACTGAAGGTCACCACAGACTCCAGTGAACTTCTCTGTGAAATAGGCGGGCAAATCATCCACTTAAAATATAATGTTCTTCAGGGTTAGTGTGAAACATTAATGACTGATATATGATTTATTGGGCTGAATAATGTTGACAATATATTTTAGACATGGAAAAATGACCAAGCTGAATGACCTTATTATTCAAGGATTATCTGTTGAAGAACAAAATAACCAGCACAGAATATAAAAAGAAAAATAGAAAGTCTTAGGCAGAGCTTAAAAGGCATAGATTTAGAATGACTGAACTGATAAGGAAATGAGAGCTGGATCTGCCAGCGTTAAAGGAAAATGAAGGGAAAAAAATGCCTAATGATCAGAATCCAAGTTTAGGAGTAATTCTGTTTGTTGTTATTAAAAATATGTATGCTGCAATGGAAAATAGAAGCCTCAAGATGCCAGTGATGACTACATGATTAGTCTGTGAGTTCCAGTCTTTGACCAAGACCCTGCTCTGCTGGATGGGGAAACAAATGGATGGTTCCCATCTCAATGAATGTATAACCTAAAAGAAAAAAAAAATAGGAGGGGGTAGAGGGAGGGGTGGGGAGAGGAGATTAATATGCACATATGCATAGTCAGTACAAAAGAGAGTAGAAGAATATTTTTAAAAGAATTATCAACAGTGCCAGCACACCAGCAGTCTACTTGCTGGGGTAGCAAAATTTGATTTTGCCTACTCTGCTGAGAAGCCTTGAGCTGGGAATGTGCAAGTACATGTCTGAAAATCTAAGTGGGTAAGTGGGTGGTGAAGGCTGGCCAACAGAGAGAAGAAATCTGGCTGCTAGGGAGGATGGCAGCAAGCCATGAGGTAGCCTCAGAGGAGGAAGGGTTTGTTCATTTGATGTGGCAGGGAAGGAGGAACCAGTGGAAGAGTAGAGAGGGGGAGAGGACCATACGAATAGGCAAATAAGCACTGCAGAAACCTCCCATAAAGATAAGAGTAGGGCAGCACTGCATTAGCAAAAGAAAGAAATGAATGTTTCAGTATAAAGGTTCATGGAACATCAGCAAAGATCCCAAACAATATCTCTGGATTGCCAGGAAATTTTCTTATAAAGCTGTTACAAAGAAGAGTTTAGCCACAGCCTGGCTTTGTAGAACTAAAGGAGACGGTGGATAATGCTTAGATTACAAATAGGAATAACAAGGGGGAAGGAGGGTGGTGTATGAGGCGCTGTACAGACATCAGGTAAACTCTGACCTGAAAAGTGCAATCTCAAACACAAAGCAGGTGTTTAAGGCAAGCAGTGGCCAGTTAAAGTGGAGGGGTGAAATGTGCTTGTAATGCTTAGTGGAGCTGTAGCAACAACCACAGCTCACAATTTACATAAGATGTTATTGCACAGCAGGTTCCTTTTATGCATTACAGCACAGATGTATGTTAAAGTGGCACTTGAAGTAAGATGAGTTGAGACACTGGCATGTCCAGACATGTGGAAAGCAGCTAACACTGCTTCTGTGCAAGTGCCTAGATCTTGAGCCAGGAAAGGACAGAAGGGAACTGAAACTTCTGGTTATACATCTGGTTTGGGGCTGTACAGCATTTCTTGACTACCCTGCTACTAAATAATCAGCTAATTATTTACTTGCTTGCATTATCACAACCAGACTATGTCAATATTTTCCTTTTAAACTGTTATCAGTATCATAGAATTATGGTTTGGGTTAGAAGGGACCTTAAAGACTATCCAGTTTCAACGTTACTACCATGGGCAGGGACACCTCCCACCAGACCAGGTTGCTCAAAGCCCCATCCAGCCTGGCCTTGAACACCTCCAGGGATGGGGAATCCACAGTTTCTCTGGGCAGCCTGTACCAGGGCCTCACCACCCTCTGAGTGAAGAATTTCATCCTTATACCAAATCTCCCCTCTTTTAGTTTAATGTCATTGCCCCTTTTCCTAACGCTACATTCTCTGCCAAAGAGCCCCTCCCCAGTTTTTCTGTGGGACCCCTTTAGGCACCGGAAGGCCACTATAAGGTCTCCCCAGAGCCCTCTCTTCTCCAGGCTGAAGAACCCAAACTCCCTCAGCTTGTCTTCATAGGAGAGGTGTTCCAGCCCCTTGATCATCTTTGTGGCCCTCCTCTGGACTCATTCCAATATGTCTATGTTTTTCTTGTGCTGGGGGCCTCAGAGCTGAACATAGTGCTCCAGGTGGGGTCTCATGACACAGAGCAGAAGGGGAGAATCACCTTCCTTGACCTGCTGGCCACACTTCTTTTGTTGCAGCCTGGGCTATGGTTGGCTTTCTGGGCTGCAAGCACACATTGCTGGCTTATGCTGAGCTTCTCATTATCCAGCATCCTCAAGTTCTTCTTCTCAGGGCTGTTCTCAATCCATTCTCCACCCAGACCGTCTGTGTGCTTGGGATTGCCCTGGCCCATATGCAGGACCTTGAACTTGGCCTTGTTGAACCTCACGAGGTTCGCACAGGCTCACTTCTTGAGCCTGTCCAGGTCCCTCCAGTGTGTCAATTGCACCACACAGCTTGGTGTCATCAGCAAACCTGCTGAGGGTGCACTCAATTTCACTGTCCATGTTACAGACAAAGATGTTGAACAGTGCCGGTCCCAATACTGACCCCCAAGGAACACCACTTGTCACTGATTTAAGAGTGTGTTGCATATTCCTAAAGGTGAAAATTTATGTATTTATTCTATTTATTTTATTTATATATTTATTTATCTTTAATTTTTTACATAAGATTGGAATGTGAGTTATAAAACCAAGTTAAGAGAATGATAGTAATGTACATGTTGTTATAAGTTTTGGGGCACAGTGTGGGCAAGAAGAGAGATCACTGAAATAATGGAAATTCGGTAAATAAATCCTCTGAAGATCAGGAAACTACTGGAAGGGCATAAAAACTATATGTCACAAGCTGAGATCCAGAAGGACTTTTTTTTTTTTTTTTTCTCATAAGGAAGCTGAATGACAGAACAACATATTGGAAGACAAATGTTCTCTCCCCCGCCTCTGCAGCAGCCTCAGTTCCTTGAACCATCCAGGAGGAATGTCCTCCCCCATCCCAAGGCTGTACTGGGCAGTGGATTCCACAAGCTTTGTTGGGAACATATTCCATCACATCACTGTCTTCCAACTTACAGGTTTTTTTTTTTTGTTTTGTTTTGTTTTTTGTTTTGTTTTGTTTTTTCAGTAGTGCAGCAATGACTTTTTGTTGCAAACTAAATCAATGACTTCTTGTCTACCTCCATGGACATGGAGAATAGCTAGCTCTGTACTCTGAAAGGCTGCTGCCATATTGTTCTCATCCTCTCTTTCTAGACTAAACAGAACCAATTTTCTTGGCCTTTCCTCATGCAGCATGTTTTTCATACCACTTATCATTCTTGTTCTTCTCCTCTGGACTCTCTCCAGTTTGTCTCTATCATTTTTAAAGTGTGGTGCCCAAAACAGGACAAAGTACTCAAGCTGAGACTGCCCAGTGCCAAGCAGATTAAAAGAGAATAGCCATCCACATCTTACGTAATACACTCTTGCTAATACATGCCTCAGTGAGATTCATCTTTATGCGGTAATACAATACAGTTCTTACCCTGATTCAGTTTATTGGCCACATTGTCTTCAGATTTCTTTCCTTTCCTTTATCCCATGTAAATATTTCCCATTTTGCATCCGTGCAGTTCTCTCTCCCTAGTGTAGCAAGTCTCACTTGTCTGTTTGTCTGAATTCATAGTACTTCAGATCATCTCTCCATGCTTTAATACAGTCCTCCAAAGTGCTAGCACTTCCTATCTGTGATCTGCTTGTATAACTTGAAGATGTACTGCTTCACCTCCCAACTTTCTTCTAGAAATATTGAGTAGAACTAGACCAAGAATTAACATCTATTCTGTATGTATGTCACAGTGAACTCATCTACAATGTATTTGCCCAGTTTACTTTTGAGAAAAGCATGTAGGACTGCATGAAAAGCCTTCTTAAAATCAAGATCTAGAAACTTTAATGCTCCATTCTTATCCTATAGGCCAATTACTCTGTCAAAAAGAAATTAGATGAACTTATTTTTTACAAATCTGTGCAACAGCTTTTTATCACCTTGGAATGCTTAAAGTGCTCATAAACTGATTATAGACTATAAAATTGTAGAATTTGTTTGGTAGCAGGATTATCTTTCTAGGCATCTACAGTTTAGGCCCCCATTTTTTTACAGATAGGTGCTACAACAGACATTTTCTTGGTATCTCACCCTGGTATCTTCCCTGGTAATCCTTATTTTCCTGAAAATACACATTAATTGTTCAGTGGTTGCTTTTGGCTAGTTCATTTAGTGTTGCAATATGCATGTGCCTGCCTGTTCCTGTTAACGAGTGTTTGTGTTCAATGACTATGGTTTGATACATCTCGCAAGAAGAAAGGTTTCTGCATCACAAACTGAAAACTGGAACTAACAAAGACTGGAGGTAATACAGTGACATGAGAAACAATCTGTATTTTCCAGTCCTTACTAATGATTCCCCTAGAAGAGGACAGATTATATTTACTCAGTCAATAGAAGGAAACTTGCAGCTGCAACATTGGAATGGTAAGGGGATTCCTGTTTCAAGGATTCAGTAGTCACTTTCATTATTTTGGGACCAATGCTAACAAATATCAGGATGAATTTTTAGGGTTGTGTATGATAACCACTAGTTAAGTATATCTGACAACAACGGTGTCTTAATATGTTTTCCTTTCCTTCCCTCGTATTTTGTTTGATCACTGCTTAGCGTAATATTACATCTAACGCTGTGATTACAGTTTATCTTGCTGGTTAGTTTTAGGATTAGCAATACTTTGTTTCTTTATGGTTTATCCCACCTCTGTCATTATAATATCATATTGCCATCTGTCTGAAACAGATTGAGAAGAGCAAAGTATTTAATAAATGCTATGCATTATCATTGCTCCCTCTTGGAGCAGCAAAATGTATTGCTCTGGGTTGAGTGTTCCTGCTCACTTGTCTTAAAGGCTATTTAATTAAAACATGAACAAAAGAAGAATGTACTTGCTCTGGCCAAACATAAAATGCCATCCTAAAAATAGCGCTAAAACCTTCACCTTGATGTGACAGTGCTCAGATCCAACTCACAAGTTAGTGAAAAATATTCCTACAGCATAGAGGAAACCTAACTCAGTGGCACATAAAATATATATCTGTTCACTACTCAGAAAGCCAGGGGTTTCTATAAAGTTGTCAGTAGCCATGGTATGCAGAAAGAATAGGTTTGTACAGGACAAAGGAGAAACTAAAGACTTGAGCAAGCAATAAAAATCATTAACTCTCTAGGGCGGATTCTCATCTATCTGACTATATCATAAGTAACACCACAGAGATAATCAGTATTATATCAGAGTGAAGGATATGATGTTGGAACAGGAATCAAGCATGAGGTAGTCAGTAAAAATGGCATGCTGTAAAACAGAGAAGTGTTACAAAAAATGATGTATAAGAGGGTTCTTCTTTTGTTGGCATTTCCATGTCAGACATACAGTGGGGCAAGGGGAGTATTGTTTTGAAGTACAAAGTCTATAAAACTAACTTTACTGTAACCCCAAAGCGTGGCTTAGTATCCGAGGATGTGTATAGCGTTAGTATCAAAATAAACTACTGGTGTTAACCTTCTGTATCTATTCAAAATGAAAATTTCGGGGAAATTTGCCAGCTATAAAAAAATAAACATTGCTGGTTAATGTCCCTGGACCAGAAAAAGCTCAGCATGAATAGATTTTATTTACATAAGTGCAGAAGCAGGTTCCATTTGCTATTAGATCTTCTAAGGTAAACTTTCTTATATAAACTATGGAATCTCCCACTAAAATAGTACCATGAAAGAAAGCCAAAATTTGAGGTTAAAACACAAAGGCTGTATTTATTCTCTGAAACACACACAAAAATTCATACTTTTGCTGCTTTGTTCATCCAAGGATTACAAGGCCACAACCAGTTATAATAATGTCAATGCCTACATTAGCATATATTGTCATAGAGTAGGAATGGACCCATAGGCCATAACTGGGGAGGATGAAGAAGTCCACTTCAGAGGCTTACCATGATCTGAAATAAAGCACCAGTACAAAAACACCCAGGGAATTAGGCCCTGACCAGCAGTAGTGTGTGAAGCAAACTGCATTAACACAATTTCATGGATGGTAGATGGAGACCCATCAGATTTACATAAAAAGGAAGTGGCAGAACTGTGATGAGACTGAGTAACTACTGTCCAGAGACAGTGGGCATTGCAGGGTACTACGTCTGCTGCAAATGGACAAAGCACAGTGGTGGAACTACTGCAGGTAACCAGTATCAGGAAAAACAAAGCAGAAACAGAAGTTAAGGGGTCTGGCTTGACCAAGTGATCTTTTTCAGTCAATAAGGATGATTACAGTTAGACTATCTGTAACAAACAGCAACTTAGAAACGGATTATGAGACACAAAATTAAGTGAGAAATATGAGGGCAAAAGAGACTGCACTTCTTGTCTCAGTATTGTCAGATTTAGCGCATGCCCCTTAGTCACTGGATGGAGAAAAGATCACCCCTCAGACAGCCCATCCACCTCCATCACAGCTACTTCCAGGAATAGCTGTATTGACACTAGAACTTCCAGGGGAATTCACAGAACCCAGTTATTTGGACTCCATTGCTATCACTATAGTGATTTCATCACCACAGAAGTGTGTATGTTATTTTAACCAGCAGTAAGATCTAATAATGTCTTATTTTGTATGATGCATTCTGTAGTTATCATGTAAAGTAGAGCCTGCCATTGATATTTTTATTTTTTTTCCTGTTATTAAATATCTGATAAAACAGCAACCCATATTGGTATGATATCAGCTAGATATTTAATTATTATGTAGCTGTTCTGGAAAGAGATATGAGAATATTTAGGTATCCCAGATGTGCTAGTGTTGGTTTTGGGTTTAGCCTGCATTTTTTGCCAATGAAGAACATTCATAAGTACATTAAATACATATTTCTGGAGGTCTCTAAACAAAAGAATTGCCACAAAAACACTGGGAACAGAGAATGACCCAATTCATTGGTAAGAGCATAAGAGAGAAAACAGCGCAATTAGAAAATGGTCCCAGATATCTTGTTTGTTGCAGAAGAAGGCAGCAGGGAGCATGTCATGAAATAGGGCCCAAACCACAGTCACTCCAAAACAGATATTTAGTAGATACAAAAATATCTGCTGTTTTTATAAATAAAGAGCCATGCCTTTCTGTCCTCTTCATGAATTCAAATGTACTTCACCTAGAGGAACAATGGCTTCAAGGATTCCATAAAAGATACATTTTTTTTCTCTTCCAAGTGATTTTAGAAGGAATAAGCTTTGAATGCTGTACCTCTATTTGCTCTTAAGTACACATTTGAGCTTGCTCATTATATTAGGACATTTGAATATGAGAGGTTTGTTTGTTTGTTTGTTTTTGTTTGTTTTTTTTTTGTTTGTTTTATTAATAAAAGGACAGTTGCCCTTTAAAAAAAAAAATCTGCATCTGATCCTTTCCAAAAATTTGGACTGCATTTGTTTCTGATCTCTACAAACAAAAACAACAACAAAACTACTCTCAGGTTCCTCTCTCAACCTCAACCATACCCATCAAAGTTCATTTACAATTACTGTCCAAAATTATTTACCAATTACCCTACTGTCCAAAAGGAGCATGAGAAGTAAGTGTTTCAAAAGTCACATAGTGTCTTCCCAAATGATTGACCAGGACATCCTGCCACCACAGTCGCAGGGACTGCAATTCCTCTGGAAATTCTGTTCCTTCCCTTCATCTCTATGTTTGAACTCCAGACTGTGATGCTTTCAAGTAATGAGCAAGTGAACAAAATATAAAGATTTAACAAGATGCTGCATTTCAGGGATTGGAGTAGGAGATCTTGGAGGTCTCTTCCAACCTAGATGATTCTGTGATTCTGTGATTCTGTAATTTATTTTGGTCTGACTATAGATTAGTCTTTCTTTCTATGATATTTCCCAAATTCTGTTTCATACCCCTTAGCACGTCCTTTGGGAGACACTTCATTTTAAAGACTTTGGTACATCATTAATGTGTAATAATAAATACAGACCAAATAGTACTGTTATGGACAGGAAGCAGGAAGCTAAGTTGATGAAGAGGCAGAAACTTGTCATGAAGACTAGGAATGCATCCTATGGCATTTTGGAAGATGGAAAGAAAATTGTTCGAGATTTCCACAATAATCTTAATTAGAAATATTTCACCAGTGAAATTTCCTTTTCCTCTGTTCTCTATCCATATTTACAGATCATTGAAAGAACTTGAGCTTATAGAAACCAGCAGCTTTCTGTAAGTTTCTAAATTATTCGTCTTCTCCAAACTCCCACCTATCTGTCCTCCTCTGGTAATTATGCAACCTATTCAGGAGTCATTTTGGCCCCATAGATAGTGTCACACTGCATGTACAGCCTTAACTGTGCCTTTGTAAATAACAATTATGTCTCCTTCCGGGAAAGTTTAAATTCAGATTTTTTTTTTTCTCATTAGCTCTACTTTGCAGCTAACAAAATCACAAAGTTGGTCACTCAAAACATTTATTCCTTTTGTTTTAATTTCTTATCTGGGAGAATTAGAACAGAAGATTAGTATTTATTTGCTTAAGTACAGAGTCTATTAGTTACTTTGAAGTTTAACATCACTAACATCCCTTAAGCTCTAAGCTGAGAAGCAACAATCGCAAGCTAAGGTTTTAAAAAGGCAGCCTACCAAAAAAAAAAAAAAAGGAATAATTTATTTTTTCAGAGTTGCAAAACCTTAAGAACAAAATGTTTATTTCTCCTAATTTCCCTGTTTGTTTTTATTTCTGGAGAATCAGATTTTTATGAGCTCTATATCAATTGGAGTACGAGTGTTTAAGAAATTTCTTCCTTAGCTGTTTTCTGACTAGATTCAAGACAATATTCGGAACTGGCACTACCTACAGACTCCCAAAGAATATCATATTGTCTTCCTACAGTATTTCTGTAAGGTTTAATATCTTTCAAAGCCATTTGTCTACTGTCAGACTTGCATAGCATCGCCGCACATTGCTAGGATACAGTAAATGTTTTTTAGAAGTGAAAGGCCTCCCCTTTTTCCTATTGCTATCTAGAATACAAGTCTAGATTTTACCCTCTGATATGTGAGTGCAACTCCCAGTGGATTTAATGGAGTCCTAGATGTGTGGAATGGTAGAATTTGGCCTTAAAGATTTATAGAGCTATAAAAATGCAAGTAGATAGCTTAGATGATATTTTCTGGAATTTAGGACTCAACCAGCACCCCTAACAAAAGTTTTGTCTTAAAATGGCATTAGTATCCCTTGGAATATGATTTTTGATTATTGTAATGTTCTTAAGGTCCTTGGATTCATTTGACCTTCAGTCTGATCTGTCAAAGGTAAAATTTACATTTGGCAAGTCAGCCTCGTTCACTTCCGTCTTCTTCCCTTTCCTATCATCTGGTTTCAAGGGTGGGGCAATATAGGAGAGAAGTCAGGAGCAGAAATACAGTACTGGCTAACTCAATATCTCCTGGAAGCTGCAATAGAAATTCTCCCACTGTCCAGGAGAAGGGAGGAGAGGAGGGAGTGGAGATGTGTGGTGTGGAACGACACCGGAGGCAGTGACCTAGAAGCCTTACGTAGGAGGGGAACAACACCGGCTGTGAGCTGCAATAGTAAATTACTCAGGCTTTGCGCAAGTGGGTGAATCTCATTCTTTTTCTGACCTGTCATGGTGTCCCACAAGATCCTTACCCTCTTCTTTATTTTTGAAAATAATTTTCCTATCTCCTAGGTGCTCACTTGGGAGCCTTCCACTGGCCCTTTGAGAACTGAGTAGCATAATGTATTTATTGCAGACCTCCTTTTTATTTACAGTCTGCTGTTTTTCCACTCTCAAAACAGAATTATCCCAAAATAAACACCAGACAATGAGAATCAAAAGCATGTGTAATAGCCATGCCATTTCGTAACTACTTGTTACATCTTTGTTTGGCACACTGGACTTTGTTTAGCAGAAACATGGTAGTATCACAAGGTCAGAGTCTCCACAACTTAATCCATCCCTAACAAAGACTGGAATTCAGACGACACAGACTTCTGTACAACAGAGTTTCAACTGAATTTTAAAATAAATCCCCTCAAAATGGTGAACAAAATGTAGTTAATTATAAAGAGGAAAAACTGTTGAAAAGAACCTCCTCCCCAAGGTCTCCTTTATTAGTTCACTTTTTTTTTTTTTTTTTTTTTTTTTTTTTTAATATAAAATGAACACCTTCATATATCCAAGATGCAGTTGCTTTCTTCTCTTGGCTAGGTGCCACATCACCTCAACTGTGATCATGCCAGATCTCAAAAACTAAGAAGGGCTAAGCCTGCTTAGCAAAATTACTCAATGGGGAGTTCTCCAAGACAAGCACAGGTGCTTACAGGGCTTGCAAGAAATATTTTAATAAGAGCGGAAGTAGCAACCTTCTCAGACTCACAGACCTATGATGGATGTTAGGAAGAATTGTGCTATTGGGTAAAATGACTGCAACTAGAGTCAAAAACCAGCAGTGGGGAAAGATGTTACTCTATAACTCTTAGGTGCAAGCATAGATATATGTGTAGATCAGCTGGAAGAATGAGAGCTTGGGAGAAAAATCACACTTTTGTTCATACATTGCTCATCTTGCTGTTTTGTGAAGAAGACTTATCTCTAACCTCTCCCCTATAGCTCAATGCCACCCAAAGGTCCCTTGACATTTATTCGAGTTTAATAATATGTGCTGAACTGAAGCATATGAGACATCATCTGCTTTATAAACTTCACTATGACCCAGGGCCATTCAGAACCTTTTTGCATCCTCTAGACTAATTCCACTGCTTTCATGCACTTACAGTACTCTCCAGCTGCACAAAATCCAACTGACTTGTGGCCAAAAGTATAAAAAGACACTATAAGTAGCACAAACATTCTCTTAAAGAGCCCTACAGAGGCTCTTCCTAGTTCTATGTCTCCTTCTTTGTCTACGTGTATTGGTGTTGCAAAACTGTTGTATTGGTTGTTGTTTTGGTGTTGTATTGATGTTGCAAAACTGCTGTTCTAATGAGAATTACATCTCATTACAGTGGAAACTCATACCCTAAATCTAGCCTAGTACGTGAAACCATTTGGGGGCCGTCCTCTGTTCTCAAGAATAAATGTTGAGCTCATGATTTGCATGCTTTCTGTTTGGGTTTCTCTGGCTCCGTGTCACTGCAGGACATGTTGGCCTCAACCATACAATTTACTGGCAGCAGCCTATCAGATCATTGGCCATGCTGCTTACCAGATTTTATCCTGGACATTGTAAAACAAGGGCCAAAGCCATTCCAGAAAGTAGGTTAGAAACTAAAAAAATGCCAGTAGTTATGGGAGAGTAATCAAGCCTGTGTCCTTCATATTATAATGAGGATGCAAGCTATAGTCTGCAAAATGGGCAGGTAGCAAGGTGACCTGCTGTGTGTCCTTTCCAATTAGAATATTTCTGATAGGGAAATAAGAGGTCTTATTAGTGTTTTTAATCACAATCCAATTGTCTTTTTAATTAGCTTAGTGCATACCAGCCACTAATGCTAAATTTGTAAAAATTGCCATATGCAATAGCAGCAGACTGTAACTTGATCAACAGTTTCTCTTATGTCCAAGTGATGCCAACGACTTGATACCTAGTAACCAGAAAAAGTAAAGTTTAATCTAATATATTCATCTCTTGTTTACAGCCACCACATCATGAAGTGGTTGCAATTATATTTTAAAGTTTTTTTTTTTTGTTGTTGTTGCTTCCTTCTTCTTTTGACTTGAGTAGTGTGAAATAGCTGACTTGTGCCTGTATAACACATATCTCAAAAATACTTCCTTTGGTCTGTTCCCAGCTAGAGTGATGCTGACATCTCTCCCCCTTGGAGGCTGAGAGTCAATGGATTGCCTCGAAGCCACCAGTCAGAAGATGTATTTCCTGGCTGGGCAAGCAACCAACAGTGTGACTGTGTGTACGCTTCTGGCTGAGCCTAGAAGACATGCATGCCATCCTGCTGGCTGCAGCCGAGAGCTCTAGACTGCTTTTCAAGATCTCAAGCAAGTTAAACAGGATGTACCTACTTCCCAGTGCAACTTGTTTGGTATTGTAATTAATATTGCTGGGGAGGAGGAAGAGAAAGCCAGGTATTTTTAATGGGAAGGGAGCTTGTAGGTGAGGTTATGACAGGAAAAGGAGAGAGGCATGGTTTAATGTTAGCAAAATGGAGTCTTTACTGGTTTATCCACTCATTTGTGTTGGTGGCATTTAATCCGCAAGGAATGAAACTGAGCTAGAAGTGAGTTACATCAAATAAATGAAGTCAGCTTCTGTTTTACCTATGCAAGTCTTTTTCAGCTGTAGTAATTTTAAGTGTTACTTGAAACCATTACAGGTAGTGACTCCAGGCAATTGGATACCTGACAGATATTTTTTATGACATTGACCAGGTCACTTCACACTAGGTATTAAGTGAATGTGCTGCACTCAGTGGCACAGATAACTTCATTTTCATTCAGACTTTGTGATAGCTGACTGCTCGTCAAGCCAGACTCACTAGATTTGCATGGAATTTTTGTTACAAAATTAATAGTTGTATTCCTCTGCACTTCAGGATACTTCTCTGATAATTATACAAAAATCTTTAACACAGGTCCCAGAGTAGCAGCCCGTAATAACACTCTCTACAAACAGCACTGAATGGGGAGATGGGAAGTGCAGATTAAGAGAATACGGGTATTTGCATTTCAATAATACTTGCTATTGAACCACTTTAAAGCATTGATATCCTGGTCCTACTTCCACTGAAAAGAATGGCAAAACTCTCACTGAGGTCAGTGGGAGGCTTGACCTGACCCTAATTCATGAAAGGCCAGATTCTGGTACCCCAATTCCTACTGAGAAAGCTGTTCAGGCTTGCAATTCCACTTAACTTCTTATTTTTTAAGTAAAGTACTACCTACTCTCAGTGTCTGTCATGAAATTCATAACACTTCTTTGAGTTTCATCAGTAAATGTGATGGTTTTATCCACAGGAAAGAAAACGTATTAGTAGTGCATACCATCTATCTGCTCTTTAAGTAATTATGAAACATTTCCGATAATATATTTGTAATTTTTATGGCTTTGTGACCTGATGGTTTTATGACTTTTCTTTGACTCTTCATTATTTATTTTGTGAGATTACTCAGCTTAATCACATGTAAAGTTTATATTTGCTGACTGGATACTAACATTTTAAACACATTTCCCAACGGATTATAAAGAACAAGTTTTTGGTATTACTTTTCATAACAGTGGCTAAAATTTGCATAATGGCATTTCTGAATAGCTGAGAATCATCAAAATTCTCTGAACAAGTCCAATAAGACCTTGTAAAAAGAATTCAAGGGGTTTCACATAAAAATAACCTTGCATTTGCTGTATTACTTTTGATCTTTAGGTGACATGGAGGAGAGTACTTAGAAAGCATAGAGACAAATTCATACTTGCCTACCAGTGGAGGCACTAAGAATTGAATGCAAAACATCATATTGCAAACTTGTCTCTTGGAAAAATCTCCATATTTTCATTTATATATTTACCTACATTCTACTTGTTATGGAACTGTCACACAGTGTTAAATATATTTTTTCACTGCTGGGATAATTTGCTGTAAATAAGTAATTGCTCTCCTTTCTCTAAACCATGTTTTGTGACCTCTTTGTTCTTTCTCACATAAAGAACACATATCTCTTTCCAGCACCATCTTGTCTATAGAAAAGACTAGGGAGCAGTGGCAAGAGCAAAGTTTCTAGAAAATTCAAAAATCCTTGATTAGGATGTTGCAACAGTCAGTCACAGAGAGAATGGAAGTGATGACTGAGATTGGATGCAATCACTCATCATGTGTGATGCTGCTAGAAGATTCACTGCCACAGCTCCTTTGGATAGCTATATATGCCTGACCTGGATCTTCATGAAGATTTTTAACAAAATAGCTGATTTTTGTTTTCTTATTTTCAGTATGAAGACAGAATGACAATGTCCGAAATACTGAGAAAAAAAGTTTGTTCTTATTATCATAATAAACAACAAATGTCACAGAAAGAGAATAAGATAACCCAGATTTACAATGTAATATATATATATATTCAAATAACTCAAAGAATCATGAGATAAAACAACTTTCAAGTATCATCTAATCATCTATCACTAGTATTAACAAAAGATGGTCATTAATCTTATCATTACAGGTGTAGGTCTATAATGTCATGGCAAACTGAAGAGACTAGAATAAACTAGAACTTTTTCCCTAACAGCTGTGAATACTTGGACAGTTAAGTAACTTTCTGGTTACAAACTCAGCAGGCATTACTTTACTTTCAGCAAATATTGATAATAAATACAGAATCAGCAGGGCCTGGAGAACAATCTGCTCCAACACTCCTTTCACAATCAATTTATTTTAATAAAACCAGTAAGATTTTTTCAATCTTGAAAGCAAATACAAAATCTGTTCAAGCTTAACAAATGTCAGATTTTATTCTTACTGTCAGCATTATAGTCATCACAATTGCACAGGACAGAATGTCAAATACCTCAAAATCAATGGAATTTAAAGTCCAAAGTCGCATCGATTCTGCATTAAGATTCTTGTTTTTTGTTTTTGTTTTCTGTTATATGTATATATATATATATATTTGGCCTGCTATAGTTTTAGAACTGTAGTAGTTATAGCAGTACAAATACTTATCCTTGTCTTCACTGGGATAAAGGCCTACTGTGATTAAATTGAATTATGAAGTTGTGATCACGTAGGGCCTACAGTCTGATAAAGCCTGTTCAAAACTCTCAATAACTTTTGGTCCACTGTTGATAATCTTGACTGATCATGGAGATTTGGAGAAGTGCCCAAAGACTAAAGCAAATGCCACTCCTATTTCTAAGAAGGGCAAGAATCTAGGGAACTGCAGGTCAGTCAGCCTCACCTTGATCCTTGGGAAGGTGGTAGAGTGCTAATTCTGGAAACCATTTCCAGACACATGAAGAACAGGACAGGGATCAGGGAAAGTCATGCTTGACCAACCCAATAACCTTCTACAATGAAATGAATAACCTAGTAGACAAGTGGATAGCAATGAATATTGTCTACCTAGACTTTAGTAACACTTTCAACACCCTCTCCCATCAGATCCTTGTAGAGAAGTTGATGAAATATGGGCTGGAGGAGCAGGCAGTGAGGTGGATTGAAGCTTGGCTGAATGGTTGCATCCAGAGCACAGTAACTAGTGGCACAAAATCTAGTTGGAGGCCAGAAACTAGGGGTACCTCAGGGGTCAAAATTGTTCAAAATTTAAACAATCATGTTTAAAAATCTTCATTAGTGATCTGGATGATGGTGCTGAGTGTATTCTCAGAAAGTTTGTTGTTGACAAAACTGGGAAGTGTGGCTGACACACCAGAAGGTCATACAGCTATTTAGGAGGACCTCAACAGGCTGGAGAAATGGTCTGACAGGAACACCATAAAGTAAAATAAGGACGATTGTAATGTCCAGCACCTGGGGAGGAAGAACCCCAGGCACCAGTACATGCTGGGGACCACCCAGCTGGAAAGAAAAGGACCTGGGGATACTGTTTGACACCAAGTTGAACATGAGTCAGCAATGTGCCCTTGTTGCTAAGAAAGCAAACAGTACCCAGGACTGCACTAGGCAAAGTGTTGTTTCCAGGTCAAGGGAGGTGATTCTTCCCCTCTATTCAGTGCTGGTGAGGCGGTATCTGGAGCACTGTGTCTAGTTCTTGTCTCCCCAGTACAAAAGAGACATGAAGCTACTGGAGAGAATCCAACAAAGGGCCACAGAAATGATAAATGGACTGAAGCATCTCTCCTATGTGGAAAAGCTGAGAGAACTGGGACTCTTCAGCCTAGAGAAGTCTGAGGGGATCTTATCAATGTACATAAACACCTGAAGAGAGGGTGCAAAGAAGATGGAGCCAGGCTCTTTTCAGTGGTGCCCAGTGACAGGTCAAGAAGCAATGGGCACAAACTGGAACACAGGAGGTTCTGTCAGGAAAACACTTTTTCAGTGTGCAGGTGACAGAGCACTGGCACAGGTTGCCGAGTGGTTGTGGAGTATCCCACCTTGGAGACCTTCACTAGCTCTAGGTGGCCTTGTTTAAGAGAGGCTAGCCCAAGAGGATATCTTTCATCCCATGTCATAACTGCAGGCCGTAGCAGTACTCCGCCTTGCTCCTTGAGAGAAGTAGCTGGCAGGCTAGGTTCAGTTCAGGTTCTGGAATCTGCAAAACATGCGCAAAGCAGTCCAAACATAATGATCCTTGTAACATGCTATAAGGCTTCTTTGTGAGCTTTTTTTAAGCTTTTTTTTTTTTTTTTTTTTTTAATTTCCTAGATGATGAATAACTGGAAAATAGTTTGGGACATGGTGGCAGAGTTCCTGCTGAGAGGGATCATAGCATGGCTGTTGAGATATGACTGTAGGGTCAGTGGTTTGCTAGGACTGCTGCACCATGAATCGGTATGCTAGTTACTATTAAGATGCAAAAGCAGTGATACACGTTAGTGTTAGTGTGGTAACAATCACAAGATAAAATCCTCATCCATGCCTTCATGAAATGCAAATCCAGTTTTTTGGGTTCCTGGTACTTGCCGTGTGATCCAAAACACTGATCTGATCTGAATTCACAGTGCCAGACCAACCATGTTCAAAAATATTGACCAATCGACTTCATGCTGGCAGGTATTGTGCTGGCTTAATTATCATGTGCTGCCCTCCATGTGGTTCTCCACAGGCTTCTTTACCTGCTTTAATTTCTGTCCTTTATGTCGAAGGGTCATTGCTCTCAGATGTCCCTACAACACCTAACAGCTGCTGAGATGTGATTGCCCTCTTTTTATGCAGTTCCTTCATATGTTAAGTGTGAACTGCCTGTTTCTAACACATGGTAGAATTACTTCAAACTTCAAAGAGAAAAAAAAAACAACAAACTTTTACAACGGACAGTGGGTGCACACACATTCTACCTTATATCTATGGAATTTAGTTTTTATGCATGCACACACACACAAATCTATAATTTGTATCAAAACCTTTTAGATAAACAGACTTGATTCCAGAGAAAGGGGCTGATATTGATGAAAGGTCCTGTGTTACCTGTTTTGCACTAAGTAAATATTTGGCACATAAGCAGTAGTCTTGGGGTCTTTCCTCAGGATTAGAACTATCATAAAATGGAAATCCTGGACAAGCAGAACAAAAATATTCTTGAACAACATATATAGGTTGGAATAAGAGATGAATAAAACTATACACAGACTAACCCTGAATGTGAACATCATGACATCAGCAGAGTCCAGTTCTGATGTGGAGAACTCAGATACTATAGCAGAAGAAACCTTGCACTGAAGTACCAAGATAAGCTTTCAGGACTATTTTCTGTAGTATATTTTAAATGGGTTTTGGAACCTATTCTTGGAAATCAGTTATTTTTGTGAAGGAGGAATCTGCAACTCTTGTTAGAATCATAGAACAGCTTGGGTTGGAAGGGACCTTAAAGATCATCTAGTTTGACCTGCCCTGTGGCAGGATAATGGAAATACGGTACCATGAACTGGTATACCATTATCCAGCAATAACTACCACAAAACTCAGTTTTCAGGTACTTAGAATTTGATTTATATGTGCTTTGCTACAGACTTCAATTATACATTATCTCTATTCTTTCCCTTAAAGATGGCACTGGTCTCCTCTGGAGCTGCATCAATACTGTACAGTAAGGAAAACCTCAGTTGCACAATTCCTACCAATATCAGTCACCAAAGAGGCTGAAAATGGGTAATAAATGACACAATGGATTGCAGAATTAATTTCTTCTTCAAGGCAGACATTGACCTGGGGAACTGGGCTCTTCCCATAAGTTTCTAGAATGGATTTTTTTCAAAAGTTGACCAAATCATTCACTCTGAGAGAGAGAGCTGTCTTCCTCTTTTACTGAAGAATATCATGTGGTTTAGAAAAGTGCTGAGCTCTTTCAGCTGTAACCAAAGTATAGGGGAGCTGTGCTAGCATATGTTATGCTACACAATGCAAAACACTTAAAAATCAGGTCTTAGATACTTCAAATCAGGCACATCAAATTAGAGATTATTCTGTCCAGGCTCTGGTTCCTCATCTCTAAATGGAAATAAATCCAATTTATTTCACAGCAGTTTGACAAATATAAATATTAGTGTCTAAAGCTACCATAAGCACTGCAGCAAAGCCTGTGAGGAAATTAATATTCCTAATTTCAGAAGGGAATGCAGTAAATAAGGTACCCAGCCACATGTTGAACAAGGAGAATACAGCTGAACATTGCTTAGTATATTACATGAGCATAGCCCATCAAACTCACTAAATCAGGCATGGATCCTCTTAAAAAGATGATATGTAATAATGTAATCAAGAATAAAATAATAATGTATATATACAATAAATGCATTAACTCAGCCCTATTTCCTGGCATGAGTGTTTCATTTGGCAGCCTTAGTCATCTTCATCTACCTCCTTTAACATAGGTTTCATTTTTAAACACTGATGCTACTGAGTGAAAAAGGAGAAGGCTGAATCTGGCTCAGGGAGCACCCATTCATCTATCACTCAGTGAGTAATGAAAACCTCCTGATACTCCTTCCCACCTGTTTGGGGGGAGAATGGTATTCACTTTATCAGGACAGGTTTCACACAGTGTGTATTGGGTGGCTTTAATTCCTGTGTGGTGGGGGTGAAAAAGGTAAGGGATAATCATTTGTAGTCATTTATCACACACAACCAATAGAAGCTGAAGAAGGTTTCAAACTCCTTGCCCCATGTCTCAGCTTCCCCTCCTTGCACCACTCTGAGTCCCCACAGATGGGAATCTCCCAGTTACACTGTGTCTTACTCTTGCCATGCTCAATCAGAGGTAGCCTTTGGTCTTCTTAATTTAGTACTGAAGAACTTGATATAAATTGTGAACGTGACTTACTAGACTCCTTCCTGTGCGATAAGAAGGCTCAGGGGAGACCTTATTGCACTTTACAATTACTTTAAAGGAGGCTAGAGAGAGGCTCTTCTCCCAAGCACCAAGTGACAAGACAAGGGGAAATGGCCTCAAGTTTCAACAAGGGAGGTTTAGGTTGGATATTAGGAGAAATTTCTTCACTGAAAGGGTTGTGCAGCATTGGAAAAGGCTGCCCAGGGAAGTGTTTGAGTTACCATCCCTGGAGGTCTTCAAGAAATGTGCAGATGTAGAACTTCGTAGTATGGTTTAAAGGTTGGACTAGATGAACTTAGAGGTCTTTCCCAACCTGAATGAATCTATGATTCCATGATTTTTCATTTTGAAATAAAACATTTTACCATCAATTCAATGCTACTTTATTTGTATCCAGTTGAAAGTTGCCTCATATCTTGTAAATCCAAGGCAAGCCAAGAGAAAGCAGATGGAGCAGGCTTAGAATGATGAACACAGGATAGAGAACTGGACTTTGATTTAGAAGAATAGGGTTGACAGGCTGATAGGTATTGGAAAAATGTTCACCAGCCTTAAAAAAAAAAAAAAAAAAAGTCCATCTGAACATACATTTAATTTTTGTTCTGGATCTAATACTATTTTGCTGTTCTCTAACTGCTGCCCCAGCTGAACACCACCTTTGTAATCTCCACATGGGATTCCGTTTCAGTGTGAGAGTTTCTAGATCACAAAATTTATAAATAAACAGATTATTTTTAAAGAATCTGAATGGCCATGTGCTCCATTCCAAGGACCATTTCAACAAATACCTTTTGTACTTAACTTTAAACTCATTAATACTCTTATCATCCCAACTCCAACCTGAGATTAAAACACTTACTATAAATGAAAAGTTCTTTCTGTGACAGACATGAAACTAAAATGAAAAATAGAAATATAGAGATGACATACTAAGATAAAATGTCCATTCCATTTTCAGGGAAGGATTATCCCTCATTTTTTTAACAATGATTTTAATGGTTTTCTTACCTGCTTTAAAGTATGCCCAATGTTGATTAAAAAGAAAGATTATGTTTCTGGAAAAAAAAAAAAAAAAAAAAAAGACTAACATCCTTACTGAAGAATTAGACCTTGATAGTGTAGACTTTTCCACATTTTTCTGTGAAAATTAAAGTTCTACAAAAGAAGGAAAACTGTATCTGCTCCAGCACATTGCTGAATGTAGGAATTTTGTCTGCATAAGGAGTAGAATGGTTGACAAGGAAGAATTAAATCAGCTAAGATAATCATTCTGCTTTCTTCCTACCTCAACCATGACCATATCAGATAGTTTCTATAGGACAGTTCAACATTCTCTAGAGAGTGCAAAGCTCCACAAACATCATCCTTAACATTCATAAGAACCACACACTGTCACATGTGCTCCTGTTCCAGTGGTGCCTGCCATTACAGTGCTTCTAAGTTCCTTCCCATCTCTAAATCATTCAGTGTCAGCTAGGTGTAGATTGTCTCAGAACCTCTCAGTAGGTTTCCTGTCTGGATTCTGCAAGTCTCCATTGCTCTGGCCATGGTTGCTGGCCTTGTCATTCCAGTGACAGGGAGTAGTTAAGGGATGGTTTAATAAAGTCAGTAGGTAAGTTATCATTTTCTGTCTCTTTCCTTCTTTACCTCACAGACCCCGTAGTCTCCTCCATCCCTCTGGCCCTAGAATGGTGTAGAGGGTGAAAGAGTCTCTGGTCTCCTCCCAGAGACTTATACCCCTCCCCTTGGGACAGATAATGGTATTTCTACTGAATTGCTGCTGATACCTTACTATCCCCTTCCCTCTATCTATTGTCATCAAGCATCCTGGCCCTTCTGTTCAGGTCTGCTGGGGTGTGACTTGCTTTATCACAGAGAAGACTGTATAAGATCTTACTTATTAACACCAATAAAAACATTATTTGCTTATTTCAAAAACTTCTGAATTGTATTTGAAGCTTTTCATATACTTCAGTTGGTGTGTTTGGTGAGGATTGAAAACAGTGACCAATGAAAGTACAATATTGAAAAAAAAAAAAAGCAAAATCCAAACTGAAAATTTTCACAGACTTTTTTCACATCAACTTTGGATGTCGGTATTCATTCTCTTGAATATTGCATGTCCTCTGGAAAATATATTTTATTCCCATACCACTATAGGTGAAATATAGAGATAAAGAAGAAAGAAAAATATTTTAAATGGCTTCTTTTCTCGACATTAAATATAGACAGCAAACTTGAAGTAGAGAAGAATAATTAGTCAATAAGATCATGAAAACTGCACCAAAAATCCTCAATACCTGCCTGTCCCCAGAGGAGCATGGTGCTATCAAGTTTTCTGTCCTGTATAAGACAGAGGTTTTATTGTTTCTGATCTTCTCCTGTCTGCAGGGAACAATGTGATTAAGATATTACCCTTAACGGGCAGCTTTCCTAGTCACACTCCTCACCCTGGAAAAGTGCTCTGTGATACAAGGAGAGACAGTGAAGGGGTAAACCATTGTGTATTTCTGTTATTGTTCTTTCTTTTATTTTTATTTTTTATTTTTGATAATATATTTTAATTAGTTAGTTGGCTGATTGGGCTGAGTATCTGCCAAAGGAGATGCATGTCATCTATTATACAACACAGGGACTACCATCCTTCGCTATTAAACACATTGAAAAACATCATGTGCAATATAAATATCAACAGGCTAAATTAATAGGTTAAACTTATCTATTTTTTAACAGCTTCAGTACATAACATGTCATTGCACTAGAGCTTGGGAAGCCAAAATTCTATTCTATTGATTCCCCTGGGAATGGGGGGGGGGGGGGAAGACAATATTTTTTCCCAATCTAGGTTACCAGAAGGCTGCAGTACATGCTGTACTCTAGAGCTTGAGCACACACTAAATACCTTTCTTCCTATTCCATCACCTGGTTCCCTAACAACAGAAGAAGAAACAGGATTTTGAAAATGGAAAAGAAAGAAAACCAAACACACATCCAGTGCGCACACACATATATAAAAAATATCGTGCACATGTATACTTACAGCCAATATAAATTAATGTATTTGCATACTCATAAACATTTATGATACAAAGAAAGGTCAGATGAAGTTTCAAACAGTCAAACACATAATTCATTAACTTTATAAAATAGCCAAATATATAATTAATCAATTTACCTCACTAATATTAAAATGATGTATTTTCCATACAGTCTTCCACAAGCTCCCTTAAATGATATGCTGTTGATGCAACATCTGCCCTTACCACCTACTGTTTTTCCTACCATTTAGAGTTATATTTGGGGGCATTGCTGATAAGGATTTGTACAAAGAATGCACAGTAATAATCTGTGGTGATTGCCGCTTGACTTAAAACAAAGAGGAGCAGCCTTTTAAGGTCAACATCAGTCCCATGTTTGGATTGTTCCTACTATTTGGAAGGGGTTGACATGTTTTAAATTACTAAGTAATGTGAAAATACATTACTAGCACAAGACTGTTGTCTATGTAAATATTTTATGGGTAGAGTCACTCTCCATTGGTTAATAAGGTAACATAGATTCAAAGCTATTTATGTTGACTCATATTTTTAAGATGAGGAATTTAAAAACAAGAAAATGTGACAGAGTTGATCAGGACGTAAGACAGTGGCTCACAGACAGACTGTTTATGTCTTGCATGTCATGAAAAGCTCTTTCAAACTACTTCTTGAACAGAAATGTAACATTGTCCATGTGAAATATATTAAATGCATAACACAATGAGTCACCTAACGATCTTAACTTAAATAGCTAAGATGAGCAAAATGAGCAATTTTTGCAGAGATAAAAGAAAACGATCCTGATAGACTTAGCTTCTCCTGGGTCATGTTTTCTCATTAAAATGGAAACTACCATCTCCAATGTGTTCATGACAACAAATACAATAGCAAACATACATCAATTGGTGCATAAACATACATGAATGCCATCTTCCTGAGGTTAACTGTATGATTAGGGAGTGAGTGCAGCTCTCAGGCCCAACCTAGAACAGCCACCCCCTTGCTGCTCCCTGATCGCCTTCATTCACAGGGTCCATCAGGGTCTCCATGCTGACTTGCTCTGTTTGGACTTATTTGCTGCCTAGGCTTGTGCAGGTGGTCTTTCTTTCTGCTCTTGCCTGACCTTCATTGTGCAAGATCAAACAGAAGTGCAGCTACGGGAGCTGCTTGCACTGTTCCACTTCCACTACAGGAGGGTCCTACAGTCCATGAAACCGGAAGACAGGGGATGCAACAATGTCAGGCAGGGTCTACAACACAAGATCTTGCCTTGTAGAGAGCTCATCAGAGATATCCAGTGGCTGGCAGGCTTTGGGAAACCTTCTTCCTCCATATGCCTGCTTCAACAGAGAGAAATCCTGTACCACCCTTTCTTCTGGGCAACGCCTCACAAGCCTGCCTTGGTCTTTTGCAAGGGAATTGGGGGTAACAAAACATGTACAGGCATTGCAGCTGATTTTACGGAGCTGCCCAACAATGAACTCCTGTGTGTCATTACTATGCAGGACAGCCTTTCAAGTTTCCTGTTTTCCTGATTTCAATCAGCCGATCATGAATTTCATCAGGTCATGAAGGCTTTGTTCTAACGTCTGTCCCAAACACTCTGTACAAACATATATACCTTTGTTTAAATACTGGACCATATGGTCCAATTAATATGCATTTGAGTTGTCTATAACTTAGCTAGTTCCAGAGAGGTCCTCAGCTAGCATTTTAATTTCATTTTACAAGTCAGTCTCCTACAGTTTTACTGTGTTCCATTACTTTTTGGACCAAAAAAAAAAGTCTTATGTTCAACATCCATTGTGTGTACTAGGGAAGGATGACAGCTATTCAAGAAGAAGCTGCCTGGTAGTATTGGTTGATTCACAGTGGTAAGTATACAGGGGCAGAAAATATTCTTTTCTAGAAGTTTGAATAACCTGGTAACCTTATACACTAGGATTTAAGCCACAGGATATCAAGACACTGTCCAGACCTAGAGCTGGACTAGAAATTCCTGTTCTTCTACCACTGGGAGCTCATCTCTGAATGTCCTCACTTCGGTATAGTTTATACCAAGGTGATTTGCTAGTACCTGAAGGGGGCTCAAGTAGTTCATTCAGTCCTGGCGTACAGCCAGGAAAACATCTTTAGTATGTGCTGATGTTTCCAAAATCCTTACCACTCAAATTCAGCTGTCAGAACTCTGTCTTTAGATGACCCTTCTAGCAGGCTCCATTGTTCATCCACACTTACATACAGAGCCAAATTGTTACCCTGTTATTCTTAGAAGAACAGGAAGGTGTGAAGGACACTCTTCTTTTTGAAAGAAAATGGCTATAAAGCCACAATTCCACTCTGGAGAATACAACTAAGTAGGAGCTGTGGAGAGTTAAAAGTTTGGTAGCTATACAAGAGCAATTATAATGAAAGGGCTTCTAAACCTGTGCAGAGGGAGACTACATGTGTTTTCCTGAGAGGTCAGGGTAGGCCCTGGTAATGTCCTCACTGACCTGTTCCTAGGAAGAGAAATCAGACAGCAGGGAGAAGACATCTAGCTGTGCTGGGTGACACCATGTCAGGTCAGAGCTGCATAAACAATGAAATTATTTTCATTAAAGTTTAGGCAGATGGTTTAGCATTTATGATAGGCATACTCACACCCTTATACATGACTATCATACATGCACAAATTTCAAAGGCACAGACACACCCACCTACCCTGAATCATTTGAAGATGAAAACAAAATACCCCCCCCCCCCAAAAAAAAAAAACACCTTATGTTCACAGTTTGTTGCTGTGAAACCTCACATGGGAACAATCTGTTTCTGGCCTGCTAAAATAAAATCCCTGAGAAATGAAGTTTATGATGTGTGAAATAATGTACATGGACAACACCTCCTTCTCATCCCCCCCTCCCTCCTGATCCTCAAAATAACCCTATACACCCCATGCACAGCCAATCGATCTTTGCTTCTGAGGCCACAGCCCGGTGGAGCCTCATGTCTTCTACCCCTCATTCCCCCTTTGGTGTATTCAATAGATTATATGCAATGCGTGATATTTGGAAGCCACATCCTGCTGTAGGCAGGGCTGGCTGTACTCCTTAACACAACACTTGGGGATGACTCTGCTTCCAGCAAGTAGAGTCAATGTGCTGGACGTGGTTTAATTGGTGCCAGCTTTGTCCTGTTAACAAGTGTCGGCTTTCTTCACTTGATGCATCAAACAGTGATGTTCTGCAGGTTATAGCGCCCTTATGCATTAAAGCCCTTTGTATACATTGCTGCCTGATTAGACAGGAAATAGTGCATGGCACCAGGGGATAATTCACGTGAGTAAAGTTACTTGCATGCATATGTATGTGCAAAACTGGGGCTCCAGATGCAAAATACATCTTTTTCTAATCCCTGAGCTATTCACTCTGAGTATGTCTATATACACATTGCATGCTTATTCCTTTTTATTACTTTTAAAACTTAAAAATAAAATTGGCATGAATTTAGTAGGAGGACTGGCAACAATCCAGGGCAATTCTTGTTTTAACTAAAGCAGTTTGCCCACTGCTAATTTTGACACAAGCAATTTATTTTATTAACATGGATGCAAATGGTAAGCGCTCTCTCCCTTCCTACCAGGCTGTAGCACAAGGCCCTGGAAACAATGGCAACACAGATCAGGGGAGATGCTCTCTTTGTCTGGAAAAAAAAAAAAAATGGGGGGGGTTTAAAACGCCTTATTTTCATACCTGTTTTTGCTATCTGAGCAGGAAAGTAGGAGCTAAAAGCCTCACTCTCCAGACGGCCCCAAGGAAATAACTGAGTGAGACACCGGGTGTAATTATCCCAAGCTTTTCATTCCCTTTAACTTCAGTGTAGATGTAAAAGCCCTGGCTCCATTATGGTAGATGATGAGACTGCAAGCACTACAACTTCAACTAGGAGAGGGAGAAAGCCATGGGTAATTGCTATGTATAGACACTGCAACTAGTGAGAGACCTTTCACCTGTTTATCTTTTCTTAATAAAGTTTTTGCAGTCTATGAAAGAATGACTCTGTTATTCCTCACCAAGCTTCACCACATGACCCAGCTTTTTCTACCATTCAAGGAATGCAATTTAAAATAGATTTAGACTCCTCTGCGTAGCCGAGCGTGATGCCTACTGGAATGTTCAGCTTATGCCGAACTGTTTGCTTCAGTTTAAATAAATAAATAGCATTAAAATCTAATAATGGAAAGTGTAGCTCTTAAAAATAGATTGAGGTAGCGCTCACCCAAAGCTTCAAAGAAAGGTATGTGCAGGAGGGAATCTGAAAACCAATTCATCAAGCACAGGAGCAACCAGACAACCAAAGCTGGCGAAGTTTCAGACACGTAAGCATCACCGCGGAGTCTCCCCACCCCACTGCAGGAGTTCCCAGCAGGAGTTAGACCTGTTTCCCTTTTTTGGCACTTCAGCCACCTGCTTTCCCGTCAATCAGATTCTTCAGGGGACACAAGAACCTCATCAAGCTATCTGTGGTGAGCCTGGCATCCAGGATGAAAATTACGACATGTTATATTTCTCCACCTGTGAGGCAGCTGTTTAAAAATGCAGCAATAATAGAAAGAATTTTAGGCTTTTTGTTTGTTTGTTTATAACTTTTGATGCTGAGTTTTGTTTGTTTGTCACCATTAAACATCAGTATGCAAAAGATCTAGTGAATCCAGATGGCAAAGACAGTTTCTGTCTGAAACTGTTTCACCTCATGCCTCTTTCTGCTTTCTTTCAGTCATTATCCTTGAACATAAAACTATAATTTTTGATCAGGACATATAAGTTAATTATGACTCTTAATGAAAAACAAAACAAAACAAAACAAAACAAAAACACAACCAAACAACCTTACAGATGTTTTACATATCAAGTTACTTGATCAAGTTGAGTTTTAAATAATTGTGAATATTCATAAATAGAAAAGAATATTCCCTCCAGTGCAACATTTTTGGATTTTCCAAAATGCACCATGGGACACATAATGGCTGACCATGATGCTTCATGGAACTTTTAAAATAGCTTGGAACCCATCCAGGAGAGCCTAGTCCAAACAACAGCTGCTACGAAGACCTGAGGTAACTTTTCCAAATGAGCATGCTGGAATTCCACTGAATTCCACTTGCCTTTTTGCTCCTGTAAAATTAAATGCATGTGGGAAACAGAAAATTTCTGATCAACTGTACTCAATTGCACTTTTTTTTTTTTTTTTAGTTGAATTTCCATCTATATGCTTTTGGCAGACAAATGATGGTGCTGCCTGTTGGCATGGCAGACAAGGTGCCCCACCACCTGTTCCACCTGCTCTGCAGAGAGGACAGACCTATTCATGCATCTGCTCCTTTTAGACTTTAGAAAATGTATGTCAAATTTAAGATTTTCAGGAGTGAATAAAGGAATTAAAATATCTATAGGAATGGGAAGTAAAAGATGTACATTCATGATGAACATATCCCACAGAAAGCAACATAAAAATTCCATCTCTTTCTCTTGTAAATTTATTAAAGTGCCCAGGAGCATGCAGGTGACATAAGAATGATTTCTCAGATACTCTGGTTCTAAAAACCTACACAATGAATCTTCCTCCTTTGCCCAAAACATCTAACAGCAGATCAGTTACTTAATTTGCATGCTTCTACAAATGGCCTATTTACATTTGATAGGGACTTCCTGAAAAGCTTACAGTTTGAAAAGCTTGTCTGGGTATGGCCCAGAGCAATGGAAAACAGAACAAAGAGAAGAGCTAGTGGTATTTAGAGGTGGGATGACACAGAGTGCAGGTGGGATACAAAAACCTAAGAGAAGGAGCAGCATGAAGGAAGATGCAGGACAGCCTGGTGCAGTTCTCTGAGATCTGCCCGTCTCTGAGCCAGCAGCAGCCTGGGCCAGTGTCTCCTGGTGACTCACTGCAGCAGGGTGTGACAAACCCAGAAGCAGTGCAAGCCACACTGTTGTGGCTCTCAACCCCAGCTACTAATAGCACCTTCTCTTGGTTGGGCTCAATGAGTCAGTCACAACGCTGATAGGATGTGGAAATATCATTTCCAGTCCTAGGGCTGGCTGTGCCTCTGGATAGTTTTATCATCTCTGTACCATATCTGACCACTGAGTGAAGTGAAAAAATGCAAGCAAAGACAGATAAATAGCAAGCAAATCTGGGCCAAACAGGGATCCAACAGGGAGCAGCAATGCGAAAATACAGCTGTTCAAATGGTTTTGAAAAATAGAAATCTGAATCTGGGGGAGGGGGGGGGGGAGTAGCAAAAAAAGTTTCCTCCTCACACCTTTGTACTGGACAGTGTGCCTCAAGCATGGCTGTATACTGCTCAGCAGTACTGTGAAGTAACCCGTATTTATCTGCTGAGATATGTATTCATCATTTGTTTCAAAAGAGTGCACTGTTGGGCCCAAACAAAATCCATGACTTTTTGGAGACTCTTAAGACCTGAGTTTCTCACCTCCAATGCTTTCAACACCCTCATCTCAGATTTGAAGTTCCATTTTTGTTATACATGTGAAGATCACAGAACACTTTCTACAGAGCCACTCTTTCTTTTCAAACATCCGTTTCCCGGTTGTCAACTTTTTTCCGACACCACCTTTCATATAGCTGTGACTAGTCACTCCCTTTCCTTCCTCCTTCTCTGAGACCTGCAGCTCTACCACTGTAAAAATAGCTGGCATGGAATGCTAACTTCTCTTGCTGGACAACTGAGACAGCCGTGGTTGCTCAAAATGTGGAAGGACTGCCCAAATGATTCATCTTGCTGTTCTTCCCCAGCTCTATTCTTGCTTTGCTGCTTTTTCAGAACATTATTTCTTATTTGCAGATGACTGTTTGTTGTGGCCCTACCGATGAAACTGCCCTGATGCACCATGAGAAAATGAAAAGGAATCTTTAGGATGTACCTCTGATATGCTTGAGGTCATCTGTAGACTCTTCCTTAAATATTACAGGAGTAGCTAAAAATATGCTGAATATTACGTTTAGAGAGAATATATCTCACCTAAAGCAAATGGAATGAGCAGTAAAAATAAAAGCAAAGAAACTGAGTCCAAACCATCACTTGTCGCTAAAAACCTCATTCAGACATATGGTTATGTTTATGATTTTGTGTGATATTTAAATATAAGAGGGAAGAGCATCATTTTAAAAATAAAACACACACATATCTTAAAATGGAGCAAAAATCACAGCATGTGGACGCATGTGTTCATTGACTGCATGGGAAGCAAATTATTTCCGCATGATCACACCTTTTGAAATCTAGGCTCAAGATTATTCTTCAGATGACTGTTCGTATATATTATGGTTTTAAAAGGGCATCCACTTGCCCTATTAAATCTCTATCAGAAAAGTTTATTTGAAAAAACAAACAAACAAACAAACAAACAAAACCACCAACAACAAATAAAGCACATTAGCCCTTCTGCTGAGAAAATAGAGGATAATTACTGTATGAGTCTGGGGAAGATGGAAATGATAAAAGTTCAGAAGTGTTCCATATTTACTTTATCCAAAATATTCTGTTCCTCTGTGGTGTTATATTCCCCAGACTGAATGGGCTACTATTGCTCTTTCTTCTTCTCCTTTGTTAACGGTGCAGTTTTGAGAAGACTGTTTGCAAACGCATGTTGGGATGATAAACTCCAGCAAATACTCAGCTTGCTTTAAGAGTGAGTGAACTTCTCAATATTCACAAGCAGCTGTTGTAGACATGCTGAAAATGCTTGGAAAATTCTACAATTAGATTATGCTCAGTTGGATTGTCAATTTCCGATGGTATACTATGGATAAGTTGTTCCCTGGGAGTCTCACTAAAGTCTGTAGAAACATCTATAATTTTCTGTTTATGATGTCTGCACCCCTTTTGACTTCTTCATATTAAAGCTTTTTTAATAAAAGAAGGATGGATATATTCAAGTCACATGAAGATGAAGACTCCCTGTAATGAGATAATCTACCTGTGATCTGTTGCCAGCTTGACTGAGACAAAGTTCAAGGTAAAATGTGTTTAGAGATCTGAAGTAGTAGATTACCAGCAAAGAAAACTTTCCTGTTTCCTTATCTTAGGGAGACTGGCTTCCTCCTAGTTGTGGATACTCCTCCTTCATGGAGTACTGAAATATCCTTGTTCAGCATTTTCTATTTAATCTTTTAGTGATAATGGAGGTTATGTATAATTTCTGTGGCTGTTCAGATTCCCTTTTTGGCTCCCACAGTGGGTAGAACTGGAGTTTGTGCAGTATCATACAAGATGACTCTGTAGCACGCTAATTACACAAGGTTTTCAAAGTTCTTTGAAGATGAAAAGTGCTGTATCAGTGCAATTCCAGGTATTATTATTATTATTTATACAGTGTTCACAATCATTACAGTAAGCCTAGCTTTAAGTTCCTTTGGGACTGAGGTTGGAGGAAGATTTGGAGAAACTCCATGTCCTTGCACTTTCACTGCATCTGTGCAGCTGGGTAAGGTAAGTAAGTAGCGCCCTCAGCTCCTCTACTGTCTTCCTTAATTATAAAATAATATCAAAAAGAAAGTGATTGAAGCAAGTGTGGACTGCTATAAGGGAAGATATAAAATGACTTTTTAAGCTGTCAGCCAAAACTTAGTTATAGTTGTTAACACCTGTGAGATTCATTCTGAACAAAATGTTGTGAAATAAGAGAAACACAAATTTGTAAATTAATTAATATTTAATTAAGCAGGGTGTTCTAAGACATTGGAGTGCTCATTACCACATGATGCAAGAGGAAAATAATCACTACAGAGAGCATTTTCAGTACAAAACACTAAATACCTGTTGCATAAGTGATATGCAAATAGGATGTGGGTGGTGGGAGAAGATGGCTGCATGGGAGGAGTGTAGAAGACAAAGGAAATTAACAGGATATTACAGTTCCCAGCTGAAGCCACAGCTAAAATGGAAGATGGATGAATTTCTATAGTTTTCACTAGCATTCATGTAGAAATCCCTTCACACTTTTACAGCTATTCACGGCAAGGAACAGTGGTTGACTATTTTGCTTTGATTCTTTCAAATCCTACAGGAAATAATCCAGACTCACACTGCCAACATGCACACACTTTGATAGCACTGATTGAATATCCAACCTCAAACTCAAGGATGGAGCTCTATAGCCAGGTCAAAAGCCACAGAATTGGTGGGTGCCAACAACCAAAATGGAAGCTGCAGAAATTCCTGAGATCGTTTTAGACCTCAGCAATTTGCACAAGGCCCATGGATTCATGTTTGGATCTTCTGTCTGCTCCTGAAATAAAACTACAAGGACTTCAATAAAAGAAGGTATAAAGTAAAGCTCAGAGCAGGGTTTTCACCTCATGTCACTCAACAGAACCTCCTTGGCCTCAACAGAAGTATGCCAGGTTGGACCAGGTAGGATTCTCGCCTGAGTAATACCTCTTTGCCTACACACACAAAAGCCAGGTGACAATCTCACAGGTGGCTAAATACTCAGGTTTCAAACAACCACGATGTGTCTCCCAAATATATGGCAGAGTACTTGCAGCAAAACACTTTGAAGTAATGATGCACAGATAAAAACTGGGAAAATTCAAAGTGTAAGCAGAGCCTGTGTTTTGAAGAGGCCTCCCTGTGGAGGGTGGCCTATTATATGTAAATGCCACTGAGAATAGCATGCAAATATGGTCATTAGCAAAGGTTTGAACTTTTCCAGAACAACTTCAGTTTTGAGCCAAGATACTTCAGTCTTCAAAGGCAGTGAACTTTATGACTCAGCAAAAGCTGAGACTGAAAATGGCTGGCTCAACAAGGACTGGTGGTTTTAAGATGCCAAAGTATCCAAAGGCTTTTCTAATCCCCTAAGAAATTTTCTGTTCTGTTTTCCTACTCAGTTAGTTGTAGATGTGTAAAAGAGAATCAAACATTCCATGTTTGCACTGTTTTGGTATTGGTTATCATTATATTTCTTTACATATTTGGGGTTGCTCATGCTTTCCCCTACACAGCTGGATGGAAAAAGACGGAAAAAGAGGAGGATACAAAGACTCCCATCCAAGCAAAGCTCACAGAAGAGCTAGTGAGAACAGAGGCACACTCAGCAGCATGGAAAAACTGCTCAGGTGTCTGGAATATGAAAACCTTTCCAAAAAGGATGAGAGGCAAAGTGAAGATTTCATTCCTCAGCCCAAATGGGTTAGACACGTTATACAATACTCTACACTCCCTTATGAATTTCATTACATTTGCAGAATTTGTCTGCTTGTTAAAAAAAGGAAACCCTTAGATTATTTTTTCATAAACTTGCCTCTACACTGAGTTACAGTAAAAAGAAAGTTGTGAGGAAATAGTATGATTGCACACATTCAAGTGGTCATTCATTCAAGACATAATAGCTTATACCTATATGCTTTCCCTTAACAGCTATATTAATGAAAATTAGAAGTCATAATTACATCTTTATGGATCCAATCTGTTTATTTCTGAAATTGAAATGAACTTTTACATTGATTTAAATGAGCGAAACACAGTAACTCGTGAATATTTTCTTAGGTTTCATGTCAATTCTAATGGGAAGTATGCAACTGTGGTCTAGGCTTGCTTCAAGGAGCAATTTAAACGTCTGAACATTTTCCCTTTTATATGAGTCTAAGCTCACGTCTCATTTTATTGTTCACATCTTTTCAACATAGTAGCAGAGACTTAGTCTTTTGAAATGACAGGAGAGTCCACAGTCACGAGAAAGCCTTTACTTGTGATTGATTGACTCCACTTACTGTCTATTACTAACCCAGTACAGCCTGTCCCGGAATCTCTGCCTCTAGCTTCTAGCATTATGCTTCTTCAGCACTTAAAAGGAACCCTGTGAAAACATGTCTGTCTTTGCCCAGGGTGTCTTTGCATTGCAAATTCCAGCATGCCAGTAAACTGGATGCAGCATTTTGGCTACCATGAGAAAAGAGTGAGGGCAGCCATTTTGGAGGCTGTTAATCTTACCAGATCACTGAGCAGCTGCGTCTATTTAAATAACTTCTAGACATAGTACACATAGATAATGCCTAGGGTGCATACATGCAGAGTGTTTGTATGGCTTCACAGAGTCTCCTCATAGTGCTATATGTTAGGAAGCATTTAAGACAAGTTTAAAACAAGCATTCTTTTTTTTGTGTCTACCAAAATACCTTTGAAATAAGTAGATGGACCAATGAGTTCTTCCTGTTTTAATCTAGTGATGCACTAGCATCATGTAATTTTCATCTGACACACTTTCCAGGATGGACAGAGTCTGGGTGTGAATATGTCCTTGGGCATAGTCAAAAGCATGTGGTTTAAGTCAGAGAAAGGCGGTCATGCCTTCGTAGAGCTAATCCTGTAGTCCTCTCTTTCTGGAGCTATTATGTGCAAAACTAGTCTTGCTCATAAATTACTATAAAATAGAGGACCCTCAAATAGTTCAAGGGACGGAGACAGAGAATACGTCTAGGTAGTGGTTTCTCAGGTGTGGCTTACGCTTCCGATCTTATTGCCTATGTTGGCAGTAGAAATGAAAGTAATAAAGGAGTAGCTTCAACAACTCTGTGCTGTCTGAGCATTTTGTTTTGTTTGTTTGTTTGCTTGTTTGGCAGAGAAATCCTCAAGGGCCATTCATCCCACCTCGGTCATCTGAATCCTTTGGTAGATTCAGTTGCAAATATCTGGAGTTAATAGTATGAGAAGGAAAGGAAGACATCTTCAAGGAGATTATGGTCAATATGACTAATAGTATAATACACCGCATTTTAAAAATACTGTATATTAGAGGGGTTCATGAGCTCAGTAGAAAGCCAGGTACTGCCAGGTCTGGATTAGCAGTTAACAGAGAAAAGAAAATTATACAGAAGACAGGTAAATCCTATTCCCTGCTTTATTTTGTTTTAATTCTGGAAAATGGAGCAGTAGTAATCACTGAGGAATTACAAGAAGAGTTAAAAGAAGCCCTGACCTAGTGAGTTAGAAACAGCCATAATCAATACTGGAAGAGGTTTTGACCTGACATACTCAGAACTCCACACGAACCAGTCAGGGTAAGTTCAGATATGGATCAACTGCCAGATCCGAGTTCCAAGAGTCAAATATTTACATCACGATTACTATTATTATTATTAGTCTATTGGATCAATACCAAGTTACAGAGAAAGTTGGAGGGAAATGCCAGCATGATGGCAATACGCAAGGGAGCTGGTCATCCTGTGTAACATAGCAGCATTGCTAACAGCCTTATGTCTGAAACAGTAAGATGACTACATCATTTAAAAATGACTGGTTTCAGAGGGTGTGACAGGTACACTCAGAAAGTTTGTCCTGGTTCTCAAACTACTACTGCAGGCCATAATAGTTTCCACTTTAAATATGGAAATTTCATTTCTAAAATAGGAAAGAACCTCCAGTGTGTGCTCACTGTATTTAAAACATCTTGAAATTACATGATCTGCATATAGATTTCAGGCTGTCTTTAACTTTTATCCTTCTAACTTTACTCTTTACAGACTTTTCAAATTACTGGGGCAGGGTGGAGGCCTTAGGGTAAATTTGCCTTTTTTTCAAAATACTTCTACACAAAACATCAACCCAAGCTTTTAGTACTTAACAGGTTTTGAATTTTGTTTTTCTTGCTGTTTATTTGTTCATAATCCTTTTTTTTTTTTTATATTTTCTGAAATGTGTATTTTTACAACACCTTTTCCAGTCTGAATTCAGTATCTAACATATCCTTCTAGAGAGGTTTAGCAATATGCGCTAGAATCATATCACACAATATTTTACGTCATTTGCAGAGAGAATGCAACTGCTGCTACACAGATGCACTGGGAGAAAGTTTATAAAGAATTGGACCAGTGGCACACAACATTATATCTCTGTGATGACTTTTAAGTGTACAAGAAATATACTCCACAAAAATAAACCTAGGTGGGAGAATTGGCCCTAAGCACACTTACCACCAAAAATGACTCAGAGAGCCTTGGCACTGCAGTGGTAATTTATATCAGCTGTCCAAGATGCCTGAAGGAACTGAGTCCATAGTTTGGGATGTACCTGACAATCAGCCTGTCTAAGAGACACTAGATTTTGTCTCAGGGTGAGCCCTTCTCTGGATGTTTCTGAACCCACCTTCCCAAGGGGATGATCCTCACAAAATGCTTGGAATGTTCTTCCCTTTGTACAGAAGAACTAGGACAAGCCAGCTTAAAATGACTCATTGTTAGTATTTAAGAAACACTTCAAGGAGTCATTCCTTGTGTTTGTGCTTGTATAGTATCTCTCCTAGCTGTGAATCCACTAGCATTGTCCTGCTTATTTTCCCCCTCTTTACTAGTAGGAAATTTGGACTTAAAACACCAAACAAATTTTAAAGTTTAAAACTGCGTGATAACTGCATGACCATTATATTTTGATTTTTCACATAAAAAATGAGTTGAACCATCTTTCTTTCAGAGTCCAATGCAGGAAAGCAAAGCACTGGGCATCTTCATTAGTGACAGGGACCAAAAAGGTGAGGCAGTAACCATTACACGAAATCCCGGCCTTATCAAAATCAGTACCTTGCTCCCACTGAGTCTGAAAGGCTGAGGATTTTATTCCAGAAATTCAAACTGACTGTCAGTCAAACAGTCTGATTGCATGCAGAAATGTAAATCTGGGGCAATGATTTCATAATCTACAATCTAGGCTGCATAAGAAAAATGCTTTAAAAATTGTGTGACAGTGTCTTACTGTTATATTTTTTATAATAGTTTGGAAATAATTATGTATATTCTGAAGCTCATGGCAAGACTTGCATTACAGTAGTTCATGCTGAGCCTGACTTTTTTCCAGGAGTGTCACAAACAATGCTTATTTTTCCAGTGTTGTGAGGGTATCTGAATTTGTTCCTGTGAAATTTCAATGCAAAGTAAATCCAGATGGATTAAATCAAGACTACTGCTGAAAGGCAGGGGGAAAATGAAGAGGGAAGGAAGGAGTTTGGATTATAATACTGAAACGAAAGATATATGGACATATAAAACAGTAAAAGACAATTAGAAGATATATTTATACTAAATTAAAACTTTATTGACTAATGTTCTCCAGACAACATGATCTGATGGACTAAGGTTGCAAACATGCAATGAAGTTGAACACAACAGTAGTTTAACATGGAATGTCAAACAAATTAATATATTGTAGTAAATGAAACCACTTATCTGTGTTGCTGCAAAATGAAACCAAGCTATGTATTTCCTTGGTCAATCTGTGTTCAGCTAAGAGGCAACGCATTTGAAGAAACTGGTAGATTTCTTTAGCATATATTTCAAATAAATTAGCTAGAATTGTACTCTTTTAAAATCAACTTCTCTTGCATTTCAAACAAAACCTAAGTGTAAACACTAAAGTTGCTAGAGCCATCTAGAAAGACCTAACTGTCAAACTTAGAGTGGACATTACAGTTCAGTAAATGTGAATATTTAGTACAAGAAAAATACCAGTTACTGCAAAAGTCATGTAGGCATATTTTATTATTAATCCAGCACAAAGCATTTCTTCTAAGTTTCTCACATAAGACTAAAGCTTGCTTACAGTACTACAACTTCTATCATTCAAGCATCATTATTACCTATCAGGGAGATTGGCTAGATGACCTAATGGGTCTTTTCCATCCCTAACTTCTACAAAAGAAAATCATTCATGCCAGCAAGAACATGTTTTGCTACATCTTGGGCTTGATCCTGTAGACTTTGTTCAGGCAAAACTCCCACTGACTTAAAAGAGAGATTTTCCAGAGCAAGACATCCAGGATTAGGCCCTTTTTTATTTTTATTTTTTAAAAAGCATCCATTTAGGATACATGGAAAATATTATATAGAATTAAAAAAAATATATGACGTGCTTCACTTGCATTGAAGGAATCAGAGAATGTAAACACCATAGTGGCCCATATCTTCACAATATCCACGAGAAAGTGTCAACTGCAAGTAAAGTGTGTGCGTATGCTTCTCAACATATGCTTCTGAGCGTGTTTTGTGTATACCTTTACCTCCATGTCCACACACATGTACACCCTTAAAATACATAAAGCTGTGACAAAATTCACTAAAGTCAGTTACTTGCCTGTTTTAATGCTTAAATCTGCAAGTGGCAGCAAACTGGGTTTTTATATGATGCTAATTAGACTGTACGTGAGCAGCAGGACATGAATATTACTGTGGACAAGAGTGTGTGGTTGCTGGTTCTATGAGCGTGGAGCCAACCCACTTACGCACATCACAAAATCTACCTGCATGAAGGGCTGGAAAAGCAGGTGACTAAAGTACTTCCTGGCGGGCCATGTCTGAAATTTGAGTTGTAGACTGTCCTCACAGAAGCCTTTCAACAACCTGGAGGACCATGCAGGAAAGTTTACCTTCAAAGTGCACTTTTAAAGAATGGAATGTTCTTGACAGGGAAATGATCAGAGGCAATCCTGGATTTTTTGCTTGTTGAATAGGAAAAACGTTTTCATCTTCAGACAGCACTTCACCCTGACAAATGTGAGTTCAGTTATTATTGGGTTTTAGAAGATTCTTTAGAAACAAACACAATAGTACGCACATACACATACACTCAGATATTTACAGCCTTTCTAGAAAAACAACCCCCTACCTTAGTAATGACTAATTATCTTTTTCCTTTTTTTTTTCTTTTTTAGTATTTAAATTCTTTAAACCAGCTACATTAAATACCAATGTGTATTGTACCACCCCACACCAACCCCACATCCCCCCCAAAAAACAGCAAGAATTTTAAAAGTTTGTTTGCTTGTTTGTTTTTGTTGTTGTTGTTGTTGTTTTTTTCCTTTCTTTTTTTAAACAAGATTGTTAAAATCTCCTGCTTGAGACTGTTAAGTACCACTTCCACTGGAACAAGATCAGCACTGACTGCATCTTCCAATGCATGTCGTTTCATAGTCGAGCAAGTACTGCAGCAAGAAGCTTAGATCTCCAGGTCATCAGGTCGGGGCCTGCTGCTGGCTCGGCTGCTGGCTCTGCTGGGAGGCCTCTGGTCCACAATGGTGAGGGGTTGCAGCTCGTGTCCTGATGCCAGTTTTTTAGTGTTCTGGTGCTCATCGGGGAAGTCGAAGGGCTGGGCATGCGAGTTGGAGATGGTGCTGCCAGCCTGCCCCATCCTGTTCTGCTCCGCACTGTAGTTGGCCCAGTTTTGCTCACTAGCTTGCTTATTGTAGTTACGACAGGAGGAATTGTTCCTGTCTCCGGTAACCAGCTTGTACCCTGGGGGAGACATGGGAGACAAGGGGGCGGTCGGTGAGGAACACCCATTGTAATAAGCATATTTGGGGGAGCCACAGTCCTTGGAAGGGCTCATGGTGCCGCTATGGGAGTAGGGATCAGTTTTCCCTTTCACACGATCCTTGACACCCTTGAAGAACACGTAGAAAAGCTCAATGATGTTCAACGCAAGAGACACCAAAGACACTACCAGCATGAAGACGATGAAGATGGTTTTCTCAGTTGGACGGGAGAGGAAACAGTCCACTCTATGTGGGCATGGATCTCGCTCACAGGTGTAGATGGCGCTCAGGCTGAACCCATAAATGTACCACTGTATCAGCAAGAAAGCCACCTCGAAGACAGATTTAAAAAGGATGCTGATAATGTATGTACGGAGCAGTCCCCCACGCATCTTCACCTTGCCATGCTCTTCAATGCCATACTTGAATTTCTTAATTTCTATTTGTTTGAGGTGCATATCCACATTGACACCATCGTTCTGGACCACCTTGAGCTCTTCTTCTCTTTTGTTCAGCTTCTCTTCTTTCCTCATCACGTAGAACACATGTGCCAGGTACAAGAGTGTTGGTACAGACACAAATATGATCTGCAGAACCCAGAAGCGCACATGGGAGATAGGAAAGGACTTGTCATAGCAGACGTTCTCGCAACCAGGCTGTTGAGTGTTGCACCGAAAAGCAGACTGTTCATCTCCCCAAGCAGACTCGACTGCTGTCCCCAGTAGCAGGATTCGGAAAATAAAGAGGACAGACAGCCATACTTTCCCTCCTGCAGTAGAATAAGCTTGAACCTTGTCAAGAAGTTTTCCCAAGGCACTCCAATCACCCATCTTCACAGGATGCTGGCTAAAGAACGAAACAAAGAAAAAAAATAGTGATGGTTGAGACAGCTCTTTAATACTTTTGATGCACTGAATCACACAGATCAATGCTAACAGTGCAGTGGTGCAGTTTTGTTTTAATTCATGTGTTTTAGTCAAGTTGCTGGCGGAGTGGGAAGTAAGGGAAACTTCAAAGATAAATATTATATTATATCTCAGAACACAGTGAAAAAAGGTTTCTAATTTCACTTCAGTTTTCAAGAAGTCCATGAAAACCCTTGGCTGCCACTGTGGTTTGCTCAAACCAGCCTTCTTGGTGGCAGCCTCAGTTCAATGACCAGTACCTGCCTCAGGCAGAAAACAGCTGTGACACACTACTGAAGCAGGATGTGGAAATACTTAATGGCACTGCCTGAATATGTTAAGAATAAATGAAAGATTTCTCTTGCTCATGTGTAGCTCATTCATGGTGATTTTTATATTCACTCTTTAAGTGAATAGAAAAGCAAAACATAGTATAACCTAAATACAAAATGTACTAAGTCTATACTATGGTCAGATACCAAAAATTCAATCATTGCAAATGTGTGCTAAATTTCCTATGGCAACATTAAACTCAGCTATTGCACAAGTTACTGTGTCTGATACATTTACGAGTATAGCTCTTAATGATGCAAAGTTTTTACTATACTTAACTTCAGAAAAAAGCTATCTAAAGCTATCTAAACTAAATGTATGCATTAGTATTTGCAGCACAAAGATCAACATCAGTATTCTTTACCCATATTTTTATGAAGGAACCAAAAATATTAAATACATCAGGTGCAGATAAGCTCATGTCACTACATTGGAAGAACTGGTTTCCTAGCTATCTGTGTCTTGCTTAATTTATTGTCATTTCAGCTTTGTATTTGCATCATTTTACATTTAAATTCCTTCACTTTGCTTTGAAAGGAAAAAAGATCTAGCCAGAAAAAAAAAAAAAAAAAAAAAAGGTAAACGAGCACTTTCTGTTTTTAAGGCAACTCCTGGCGTGCAGTTTGCATTCCAAATGTTGAACACTGCAAGTTTAAACTGTCTCTCTCAACTTGAGTTTAAAGTGTGCATTCTGGGACATGCAGCTTCTTGGGCATATCTGGAAATACACAGGGTGACAAAACAAGTGAAGTATTCTAACTTGACGTTCTAGATTCCTAGGAAAAACAAAGTTCACTGCAGGGATTTTATGAACTTGAAAATGGTAATCTTTTCTGGACAAAAGCTTACATTATAGCTTGCCCCACATGAATAAGCATGTGAAATTGGGCACCTAAAAGGAAAAAAATAAGCAAAAAGCTTCCCTTTTAAAGTAAAGGTTGCTCGGCAGAGGTATTTGTTCAGTGCATGCTGAGTAATCTCTTCCCAGTATTAATAGTTTTGACAATGTTCAAATGATTTCCTTCCCATCACATCACGCATATATTCCCTAGTGAAGGTCATTTATAGAAGAAGAGAAAAAAAAAAAAGACAATAAAACCTTTTCTGGATAATTCATAAAATAGGAAATTTTAGCATCAAGGAGATTTTCTTTCAAGAAGTGGTGAGTCACTGGAAACACAAGATTATAAATTTGGCAAACTCAATCATAATAATCTATGCCAAATAAAAATAAATAAATAAATAAACATACACCGTCTTTTTTGCCATCGGAAAGAGTCTGAGAGAATAATGGGAGACAAGTGTTTAAAGTACTTGCTCCGAGAGCTCAGAGATGACAATTATCTTTGAACTCCTGCAAAATATCCCAGGGCCATTTCTCCATTTAGTCAGCTTGCTCTGAAGTGTAGAGGAAGTTTACCTACTGGGGTGTTCAGACCCTTCCTCACATAATTAGTTCTTCACATGACTGAAGTCCCATCAACAGATGAGGTCTTCTTCAGACTTTTAAATCTGGAAGCCTCACTGGGAGAGATATACAATGTGTTTCTCTCTGACATATTCTTTTAGTCTTTCCAAGGTTTAGTCATTCCCCGGAAAGATTAGTTTGTCTTTATTGGTTCAGGCTGGTAGGAAAGGAGTCAGCACATGAGCATGGAGGTCTCTGAAAAGGCTGGAATGCAATGTTACCACGTTCCTCCTCAAGCTGAGATTGTTAAAACAGAGAACAGTCTGTAACTATACAACATGTGAAGTTTGTTTTAAAGGCAAACTATTTTCTCCATGTCCTAGAAGTGGGAAGTGGACAGAAGGAGCCTTTTTCAAGTAACAGCTTCTTGATTTAATTAGTCAGCTTTCTGACGATTTGAAACTACTGCACTGACAGACTTTCCTCAGACTCTATGTATTTTTTTACTGCCTAAATGTTATTTCAGATTGAAAGTTTGATTAAGAAAACAGAGGACGTGTTATTTCTAGGCAGCTATATGTTGTTTGTTTTTTAATTATAATCCACTCTGGTCCATTAAAGTAACATGATTTACTTCAGTTTTGACCTACTTAATCCCACACCTGCGATATTTTGAGAATTTACTACCTATTTTTTAATTTGCTTCAGCATGCAAAATTGCTAAGCTTCATTTATATCCTCTGGCAATATAAACTCCAGGAGGAAACATACCATGCTTGAATTACTCATACATAGTTTTGAAAAAAAAAAAAACTTTTTTTCTTTTTTTTTAAGAGATCAATTACACACTAGCCTTGCCAGTGATAACCCACATCAATTCAAAACATTGTGCTGTTAGTCATATAACCTTGTGGTGGCACAAATATATTATTCCTCTGCTTAAATGGATTCTGTTGCTTTATGAAACACAGTACTTTATTTTGCTTTAGAGAAAACTCATTCATCGGATCTAACTTGTTCAATTTCAGAACACTGAAATACCATTTTTATTAACTGATTACAAAATATTTTTACTAGGTATAAAAAGATGTTCTTCATCAAACAAATATTTAAGTATTTTAGTTTTGTAAATAGTTTGAAATTGATGGAAGATTACCTTTAAAACTATTTATTCGGCCTTCAGGTCTCTTTTTAACAATTAAACTTCTTTTAACAGTTCCACTAAATAACACAGATTGACCCGATCTACTGGTACAATTTCGGCACTTCAGGAATTTAAGGATATGGGTGATGATGCGTACGTGCATTCCATGAGTTCTTACTGATTATTACTTACAGGATTATTTATTTATTTATTTATTTGAGTTGGACTAATGCAGGCCTATTAACCTTTTTAAAAGTGGATTTCTGCCAGCTTCTACTGTGTGTGGGTAAAGACAGGGAAAGAAAGGGAAAAAAACAAAACAAAAAAAAACCAACAGAGCAGCAGGAGATATGACAGCATTCATCTGTAAAGGGTTTTGGATGACCACATATATAAGAAATTTGATTTGTAAGCCACAATTAAGAAATTCTAGAACTATTTTTTGTGGACAACATTCATCATGCCATCTGGTTCATATTTTTCAGGAAGAATAATATAAACTCAGTGCTGTGGTAACACGTCCAGGTCTGCCTACAGTGTTAGAAGGTCACATGCTAGTGGACAGAAGAGCAGTAAGGGTTTAGAGTGGGATCTAAAACAGGATTGTGCAGCTGAAGCAGTCAGAAACAGAACAAAGTTTGTTTTCCTACAAAAATTCAAGCACGCTTAAAATTAAGTAGTCAGCAAAAGAGAAGCTTCTGGACCTTGAACATCAACCAACTTGAGCATTTCCCAAAAGTAACCAGCACTGGAGAGAAAGCAGCTGAGATGTACAACTGAAGGTGTTTAGATGGATTGGAATAGGGGAAGATAGTTTCCTGAAACCTCACAAAAATTAGCAAATGTCTTTTAAAGGAAAGGTGCTGTTCATTTAATCTTCTGGACAAAGATTACGCTCTAAATGGCTGCAGTAAGTAGAATTTCAAGTGTCTCAGCTGTCTGCTTTTTTCATTGTCTGTTGGTATTGTTGGTGGTCAGACACCAGTGGATCTTCCCCATAGACTCTGCCTCTCCCATGTAGTATTCTCTACAGCCAATTCACTTCTAAAACATAGTTTCAAAAGGACCCAAAGCAGCCAGAAGCAGTTTCTTGAAAACTCTCTAATGGTACAGCTCATGTCTACCCTCTACGTTATTGCCCAAATTCATCCCTCTTCTGACTCACGCTGGAACTAAAAGAAATGCCGAATTCCTTGAGGGGGCCTCGGGCCCTCTGACGTTCATACTTGCAGATTTTGAAATTTGGAACTCTAACAAGTACGTGTATAGAATAAGCAACAGACCAGATGCCTCCACGAGAGATATATTCTGTGGGTAACATCTGGGGGGGATGGGAGGGGGGGGATGGGGTGTACCAGAGACTGGGGAAGGAGAGAAATGTATCTGATGAAACAGATATTGCTCAATGTCATCTAACCTTCCCCATACCCACAAGAATCCTTGGTCTAAACTGGCGTTCATTTCAGAGACAAATAAAACTAATCTTGTAGGCTTGCATTATGTGGAAGCTGAGATAACTTTACAATGTTGAATCTGTTTGCACTCCTGAGCGTATAAGCATTCAGATTTATGTCACAAATCAAATCCCTTGTGTCCCTCTCTTCCTCCTCCTGAACTCAGCCTGCCGCTCACCCTTCTCCCATTTGTATGCTTGTTAGGTATCATGGGTCAGCGCCAATGTTTGGCTTTGAAGTTTTTGAAGGAAACACTTCAGTAAACATCTCAAAGACTAGAGGCTTAAATTCTCCAGTGTAGTGTGCTGTCCAGATGTTAAAATGGCAGGATGAAAGCTTCACACCAGTCCTCCAACTTGCTCCCTATATGCTAACGCACATGCAAGCACACACAGAAGTCAGGCACAAGGTGTTCGTAGGACATTTTTATCCCCATTACCATACGCTTTCAGGAATTTCATGTACAAAAGTTTAAAGGAGTTCCTCAGACAAAATATGCCCCTACACATGGCTTGCTGGTTATCATGAGGCAAAACGTAAGGACGGACATAAGCACACAATATTCTTGTTTAAAGAGTAGAGCGTGCTACTTGATAAGATAGATCCCGCGCTTTGTATTTCAGCTGAAGGTCCTTTCTCCTGCTGTTTCCTTTTTCATGTTGTTCTTTCACTGCTAGCAAGCAGCAAGCAACAACTGCAATATGAAATCACTCCAAGTCTTGCAATTTAAAAAGCTTGTGAGTTCTCCAAGAGATGCTGCTCAAGCATTCCTCTTCCCCATGTTTTGAAAGTATTTAAGCCTTCAAGGTAATATAAAAGGAATGTGTCATATTGGGATTATGACACATATTGTGTATATTCTTTCACAGCTCTTCCTAGACAACTTTCATTTATATCCACCCAAGACTTTCACAGACATTGCCAACGTGGTAAGGCATATCATGATATCTCACATTCCTTCTCTAAAATCCCTTTACTGAGGTTGCTAAAACAGAGTAACTATATACAAACTAGGTTAAAACTCCGTAACCCACGTCTGGCTTTTATCACATCTGTTTTCAAAGAAAAGGAGAAAAATCATCAGAAAGACCACGTGAAAGTCACCACGTTTGGTAGCTGCAGCATTTAACAAAGCACCTAATTAAGAACCTTGCTCTGCACAAGCAAGTCGGCATCAGTCGGGGCTGCCATAGGGAAGCCAAATGTGTTGGGCGTAAGTGGGGCGCACTGGGGACAAGGTCTCACTGCTACAAACTTCTGGTGGGATTTCAGTGCAACGGAAGAGAGTGAAGAGCACCTAAGTTTTTTTTTTCTTTTTTCTTTTTTTTTCCTTCCCCTTTAAAGGAGCTCATTTAGGCAGAGACAAGTACACAGCAGCGATTTCACTGAAACATGAGCAACAAGTCTGCGTCCCAGCTGTGCAGGCATAACTTCACCGCAGTTCCTCTCTCAATGGAGCATGGTTAGAAGTTGCAGTCGGGTCGTATTTTCAGAGGTGTATAAAAATATGACAAAAGGAAGCAAAGAATAATCCCTGTAAGTTTAAACCTTTAGGAGAACGCACGCTTTGTTTTGTTTTGTTCTGTATTCCCCAAGAAGTTCAACCATCAGCGAAATAACACGAAGTTCTTAGAGTGGAAAGAAAGTTTTTAGAAAAAAAAAGGTATACATAAAAACATGAGAAAGGAAAACTTTCAACTTACCCTTGCTGATCAGCAGTGAAGCTGGATCAGGATACTTCTCTGGAGGGTTAAAGTAAAATGGAAGAGCACGTTCAGGCACTCAGACCTGTCTATTTAAACTTTAAAAGTCTACTGCTGTTTTGTATTTTTCATCCTTCCTTCCCCACTAGTGAAAGAAAAGTGCTGATACCTCGTAAAAGTTTTTTCTAACTTGGAACACTGGGAGAGCTTTTAACAAGTTTTCAAGCCTCTGACTGTGAAAGAGGAGGGGAAAAGGAAGGGTAGCAGCCCAGGAGGAGGGGCACTCTGCAAATGGAGAGGAGGAAGGTGGGGGAGGAGGGCGAGAACTGACGGCACAGCAAAAACGAGGACGGCCAGAAGGAGAGCGTGAGCTCCTTCAGGTCGGCTCCTGCTGATGCAACAAAACCGCGGCCAGGGCAGGCCCCCGGCCCCCAGCCCCCAGCCTCCGGTCCCCGGCCCGCCCTGGCCCAAACCTGGCCCTGAGAGGGAAGATGCTGCGGGTGGGGGACCGGCGTCAACCTCCCGGGTGCTAGGGCTGGGCTGCCCGGCTGCTGTCGCCGTCTCCTGATCACTGTGTAGAGAGAAAGCCCTGTCAAGTCCCCTTACGTTTTGTTGTTAGTATCGCTTTGTTTACGCGGGTCCATTTCCTTTACGTGCACACATGAAAGTACATGCAAGGACCGGTGTGTTTGTTTCAACAGGATATATCCATCACACATTTTTTAACTGTTGCTTGTGTGTCTGTGTGTGCATGCATCCCATGGGAGAAATGAAGAAATGATCTCACATTCCAGGAAACTCTTTCCAGGAAATTTCAGAAAATAAAGCACAGTTCAGAAATTCAGAGTTAAACAGTGAGAAGAAATGCTCCTGATAATTTTTCAACTCATTTTTACAGAATAAAAGCATTCTCCAAAGCTGATCTATTCAGTCAGAATGAAGCTGGTTTGGCTTTGCTCCTGACCAGTCCATGATTAAATGCTCCCTGCAAAATGCCTCTTCTGCAGAAGAGAGATTAATTTATTTTGGTGTGTGTGCTAAGTTCCTCGCACATGGAGTCCAAACTACGTTAGGAATTGGTCTTGTACTTTGTGTGTCATGGGGCATTAGCTCCTCTGCAGGGTTGCTTAAGAGCTTCTCTAGACGCGGTCAGTGGTTTGATAGTTCTTAATGAAGTTTTGCATTTCGGATCATACCAGCCTTGTCTGAGTTTCAGTTCCTCTTATTCTAATGGGATATTTCTGGGATCATCCATGTTAACTAGTATGGAAGAGTGTTTTTTGTTTTCTTTTTAAAGGTTATAAGAAAGATGAGAAGTCCAGTAGTGGCCATTGAGAGGTTCCCAAGTAAAGCTCCTCATTTACAATTTATTCTTGAGGTAAAGAACACTACACTCTGTAACACAACATAGATATTCCTGCTCATTTTTTGCAGCTTGTGCCTAATCTTTTTCCACCCTGAACTCACTAGATGAGAGAACTAAGACAAGACCTTTGTAGAAAGGCACTCAGCAGGGAGCTTTGAAGCTGCGAAAGACGCACACAATCATTATTCTTGCTCTGGAGTCGTTTGCAGCAGACCACACTGCCTCCTGTTTGAGAAGAAGAGCCAGTACACTAGAAGTGTCCACCCTCCGTTCTCCTTCCTCCAGCTACAGACAAAGGTGGTTGTTTCCCCAGCTTGCTCCCTTTTACTTTGATTCTGGCTGTTAGTTTCGACAGCTTTTTTTTCCTTTTTACATAAAAAAAAAGTGTAAAAGTTTATGGCTTGGCCAAGCCATATGGCAGAAAAACTTTTTCTTCATCTTCTCTGAGTGTTGTTTTAAGGTTGCTTTTTCTCTTTACAGCTCGAGGAAAAGGAAAGCGGAAAGGAAGAAATTGAGCTCTGTTCTTAAAAGGTGGTGGGACCTTCTTCAGAATTAAAACGTTGTAATATACAAACCATAGTGCCACACTGTCTTCATGACTGTGGAATAGGTAGTGAGTGGAGTACACATAATGCTCCTGCTACTGCTCCCTAAAACTCTGGTTATTCTAGTGCAAAGTATAAAGTGCCAACGACATGGAAACATGCATGCTAATGCAGAGACGAGATTTGAGGTGTCCAATGTGTTTGTGCTGAAAAAGCCGCCCCTTAGGAAAGCAGTGCTTTTTCGGGGGGTGGGGGGTGGGAACCACACACTAAAAACAGAAAAACCAGCAGAACAAAACACTCCCTTCCCCCCCAACCCTGTAAATTATAGCATGCAACCACACAATGCTATCATTCCCTCTCAAAGATCACAGGGTCCAGCTTGCCTGATCTTGCATTTTTCCCTGCACGTTCCTGTATTGGCTTTGCAATTATTCAAGCATTCTGTTTTTAAAAGAAACACCTAGAAGTATTTCTCCACTTAAATAAACAAACAGTATTAGCAAGAAGCCCAACACTCACAAAGTCCACTTTAAAAAAGTAAAACACGTATGTTAGGGATGAATAATTTTGCAGCAATAATAAACATAATACTTGGCTCTGATACAGCATTATCCACATGAAAAGAGAAAGTATTTCAAGCCTCCACTGTGATACAGTGAAGAATTAGGAAGAATTATGAGTCCTGACAAAAATGCCTTGAAGATGTCTTTAAGAGTTTGGAAGTATGTCTCCATGATCACGTTTCACAGCGTTTTATCAGAACATATTCAGCTTCAGAAACAGCAGTGATCCACAATTTCACAAGTTGACCAAAAAGTCTTGCACTCATTTGCATCGCAAATGGAAAGAAGCTTTTCAGACTGAACAAATGCTTTCTCACACAAACCCCTCTTCAGCTGAAACTGTGTTCAAGAGAAAAGCATGGAGGTGTCAGACCTGAGACATTTGCAAGTCTGTTTTTAATTAAGAGACGGGTAAAATAATTGCACTTTGATTTGAAGCCTTATATTTCAGAATACAGACTCTTTAGACACCACAGAACTGAAGATTTGGGAGCCCAGAGCTCTCTGGGGCCAGTAATGCCCTCCATTGACATTCTGCCTTTTGGAGCAAATGGCACCGTCTTGTGAAGCAATCTTTTAGCGTGGCAATGCTAGGACTGCAGAACCTGTTTGTGTTTGGTTTGGCAGGCTACGGCAATGTCAGTAAGGGCACGTTCGCACTGCGACCCAGAGGCTGCACCAGAGCCCAGGTTCCTTCCCGTGCCCCCCGTGACTAAACCTTCGAGGGGACTTTCACAGGATTTCTGTCCACTCCATCACAAATCCCCAGCTCAATCAATGAAACAGTTCAGAGCCCATAGTACTGCTGCTGCTTTTCTACACAGACTTATCAGAAGGGACTATAAATTCCAGTGGATTATTTAGTATTTACAGCCTTTGACACAGATTCATGGTTAATTCACAACTTGGTCCATTGTTTTCTATCTATTACCTGAACATAAATACAGAATTCTATACAGAAACATTTTTCCTTGTCTTTCCTCCAAATATTTGCTCAGAAATATTTCAGTAACCTGGATAACCCAGAAAGCCCTAGTGAATGTTTCATTTGGAAGACTCTCCAGTCCTTTGACCATTACAAAATTTCCCACCAATACCACTGGGTTCAAAATCTACTCCCAGTTAATGATGTCTGTGACTTACGGAGCTCTTAATACATACAGCATGTCTTCACTTGTTTGCAATTTGTTTGCAAAATTTACTTCCCAGCACTCCCATGCACGTCACTGTCCTCATCATGTGCAATTTCAGAGATGAGTCCATGAACTGTACGGTAAACTGAAATGAACATACACATGCAATACAGATTTTCTTGTGTGCCTTTCAAGGCAGCTGTGCAGTCACCCACGTCCCTGGATGGCACATAAGCTTCAGCACGTTTTCACCGATATCCCTTCTCACACATTTGGCTTTCAAGACAGGCTTGTAAATAATGCGTGGCCCTGTTTCATGTCTTATTGAGGTAAAGCTTCTCGGAATGTCCAAGGAACAATAATGTGGTATTTCTTGATTACATAAGCATATAAATGTGCAGACTAATGATGTTTTTTAAAGCAGACAGTGGTTTTCGCTTGTTTAAGAAACTTACATCACATAGAAATATAATATAGCTTGGAAGTTGCTGGCCACAGCACTTGCATCTCCTGTCAGCTCGAGAGGCTGGGCTGGAGCCCGCTGGAAGCTGCTATGCCCAGCGCTGCTGACTCTGCAAAACAGTTTCAAAGGGTCATCGGTTCTTCAAAGCAAAGGCAACTGTCACCCATGAAGGCAGTAGCTACTTCCACGTTGTGGCACAGCCCATGATATATAAGATGATGTTTTCTGACAATAGTAAGGATATTAGTAATAAAAAGTAGGATAATCACAGGATTTTCTCTTGGTGAGCACGCTTGCCATTCCTTGTTGAAACCGGTCTCTCAGATTCATTGGCTATGGGGCTATTTCCCCAGGGAAAAAGGAGGCTTAGTCAGCACAAGACAGATCCTGCTCTTACCAGTCTGCTTGCAAAAGAAAGAAAGAAAGAAAGAAAGAAAGAGAAAGAAAAAAAGAAAGAAAGAAAGAAAGAAAGAAAGAAAGAAAGAAAGAAAGAAAGAAAGAAAGAAAAGAAAGAAAGAAAAGGAAGGAAGGAAGGAAGGAAGAAGGAAGAGAGAGAGAGAAAGAAAGAAAGAAAGAGAAAGAAAGAAGGAAAGAAAGAGAGAAAGAAAGAAAGAAAGAAAAAGAGAGAAAGAAAAAAGAGAAAGAGGAAGGAAGGAAGGAAGGAAGGAAGGAAGGAAGGAAGGAAAGAAAAAGAGAAAAAGGAAGGAAGGAAGGAAGGAAGGAAGGAAGGAAGGAAGGAAGAAAGAAAGAAAGAGAGAGAGAAAGAGAAAGAGAGAGAGAAAGAAAGAGAAAGAGAGAGAGAAAGAAAAAGAAAGAAAGAAAGAAAGAGAAAGAAAGAAAGAAAGAAAGAAAGAAAGAAAGAAAGAAGAAAGAAAGAAAGAAAAAGGAAGGAAGGAAGGAAGGAAAAGGAAGGAAGGAAGGAAGGAAGGAAGGAAGGAAGGAAGGAAGGAAAGAGAAAGAAAGAAAGAAAGAAAAAGAAAGAAAGAAAGAAAGAAAAAGAAAGAAAGAGAAAGAGAGAAAGAGAGAAAGAGAGAGAGAGAGAGAGAAAGAAAGAAAGAAAGAAAGAAAGAAAGAAAGAAAGAAAGAAAGAAAAAGAAAAAGAAAGAAAGAAAGAAAGAAAGAAAGAAGGAAAAGGAAAAGGAAAAGAAAGAAAGAAAGTGCTATTTTAAGAGACCATGCTGGAAACACATCAAGACTGAAGCACCTCAGATGAAATTGTGGAGAAGTAACAGATGCCATCAGACCTGAGTCCAGTACACAGCATTAAGCCTAGCAAATAGTCACTAGTCTTTCAAAATATTTTGCCCTGCTATGCAGTCATCTGTCTAGAATCTGAGTGCTTTATAAACGTTAACACAGAACAAGTTAAGTTATATTAACCTCTTTTACAGATACGGAAGTTTGTCATGGAGAATATCAGCAGCTCTTCTGAGTCATAGACAGCTTATGACACAAACAGGAGTGGGAGTCAAGTTTCTTAATACCTGGTTCTGTCCTTTAAGCACAAAATTATTCTGCCTGCCCTTCTTTATTATTATTATTATTATTTTAAATATAAACTAGCAGTGAAAAAAGCAAAATGAATGTTTCTTTTTAAAAATTATGAGAATCACAGAGAAGGGAGATTCAGTGTTTGAAGTTTGGGGTAACTCTCTCCTTTCTGTCCTTTGTGCTACTGTCTGCCACTTCATACCAGTAAGATGTCACCACCACTTCTTCACGGTACTCACTCGCTTTCTCTTACTACCTTTAGAAATATCAATTCACTCCTGATTCACTGTTGGCTGATGGACAGAAAGGGAGAAAGGTAATAATAATTGGAGGCTTGGAGGCTCTTCACCTGTGCCAAGGAACTTCTAAAGCTCCTTACAGGCAGCTTAGACACCAGAAAGGTTGGTCTTAAAGGATTTATTCCAACATTGTAACTGATTCCAATCAATATCTCCTCAGAGCAAGCTGCTCCTCTAAAAAGACAGTAGAAAACCATACAAACAAAGAATGAAGTATGAGCTCACAGATCTTTATGAATTTGGCTCCACCTTCTGTACACAGTGAAAATAAACGTGTTATATTGTATCTTGAATGTCAGTTAAGCTTTTTGTTTATTTCATTTTGCATTTCATAAATCCTGCACAGAGATGGTGTTGTGGTATTTTGTGATCTATTATTTCTGTCTATTGATGTTGTGGTTTTCCCGTCATTTGGTTCCAAAGGATGGGAGTATTTTTTAAAAAAACGAATATGGATAGTTCAGGTTTTCAAAGCATAGAGTAACGTAATGTGGAAGTAATGGATTCTTTCAAAAAATAGTCTTTAAATTTCTTCAGGGGGTCTTGACATAATCAAATACGTTAGCAGTGAAATTAAACAAAATTTCAGAATATGTATTGACACCATCTGCTACTTACTCTGATGAGTAATCTCACTGGATTCAATAAATCTGCCTAACCCAGCAATGTGAATAAAGGCTATACAGCCAAATGTAAACATTGAAGCCTATATGAATAAAAGAAAACCGGAGTAGGTAAATCCCCCAAATTCCTACCCAGCTGAAAACACTTTTGCACCTTCACTATTGAAAAATAATTTCTTTATTACTAAACAGAAAATCAGCCATACAATAATTACTGTGCTTTTGACGTTTAGAAAAAAATGAGTGATTTTGATGTAAAATGTAATACTTTTTATTTAGATTTTATAAACAGCAACTGACTAGCTGTGATAGTCTTTGAAATCTTGGAGAGATTGATGAATTTTCCACATGTGGCTGAACTGTGGGACAGAAAGTTTGTCTGTCTACTTTGGCCGTATTGGAAGAGCAACAGTGAAATAGGGGAGTTCCTTCTCCTCAAGAAAACTCACTTTTTCCATCCTGTATTCAGAAAATCCTCAGTTTTTTTTTTTCTTTTGATCTTCTCATTTAAATCATCCCAGAGTTTCACTTAACACTTAAATTAATTTGATAATGGGAGTCACTGTGTTTTAGTCATACAGCCGTATTTTTATGTTTATTTGGGCTACTTTGTTGGCTACAGTGAAATAAATTGAGCTGCTTTAATACTTAAATAAACACTGAAGTCTAACCAAAAGTAATTTTTATCCAGGAGATCAAAATCAGCATTTTATTTATGGTGGTCTACAAATCATTTAATATATGGAAATAAGTCCTTTTTTTCTACCTCTTTCTACATAAAACAAAACAACAATAAAACCAAAACACACATACACACACAAAAAGAATACAAAACCAAAGCTATAATCAATTATTTATAGGCTCTAGTTTGTTATTTCATACATTTGAATTTACTTTTATTTTTCTATTCATTACCAGATTAATAAATGCTTGTGGGCAGCCTTTTTCTGTAGATACAATAATTTTCAGATTAATCCGTTCATACACATATAGCTGAGTGAACATGTTCACTCACCTGCAGACAGTTTATGCTGGATATTTGAACATCCTCTCCCCACGCAACTGCCACAGAAACAAAAAGGATTAGTTATTCTCTCAATTTAAGCTTTTTGGGCAGCAGATGAGAAATTTAATATCGCCTAATAGAATGGGCCTGAAATACACTATTTTGACAGATTTCTGAAAGACAGAGGCAGGGTGCCTGAGATGTTCCTGCCTGAAAGGCAGAGGCTCACCTGGTCAGTTTCTTGATAGCATCACAGGGATGTCTGAGGGTATCAACATTTCAAGGCTTCCCTTTCGTTTTCCTTATACCACTCAGTCTCCATTTTTTGTACAGATGCTTATATACTTGCCAGAATCAATCAAGGCACATAATTGCTCCTTTCATTTGGCAAGTCTGCAGGATTAACAGTGTTGTAGACATGAAAAAGTCTGCAAAGAACTGAACATCAAGAAACTTTACATAAAATTGAATAAAAGTCATTAATAGAGTTGACAGCTTGTACAATCACAAATTGCTTAAAAAATACTACTAATTAATGGGTTCCCAGAAGAACAGCTTGGGGAAAACAACTGGAAAATTCATGTACTGAAATTAGCAGTTTCTGTTATTTATAAGATTTTCCCAGAAAAGAATCTCCCAGTATAATCCATGAGTCCTTTTCCCAGGCAGCAAAGAACATCAACGTGTAGTATGATGTATGTACTTTCATTTGTTTAAATTCTCAGAAATTTTAAAATGAAATGAACTTCAATAATAACAACAATAATAACACTAACAATAATAATAATGTAGTCATTACACAGTGTATCTACAGTTTAATGACATGTACAAACTAGACATAAAGAACGTAAAAATCCCTGACTCGACAATTTGGGCTAGGAAATTCTTGTTAGTTATTGCTAACACTGTTCAACAAGTATGAACGATGCATAAGGGAAAACATCACATAAGAGAGAACAATATCGTTCCATTATTAAACTTTAATACTAACTACATTATATCAAGATCATTCTAAAAGCATACAAACAAAAATCAGTTCAATAAACTGAGAAAAAGTGGTTATAATGTACTGAGAAGTTAATGTACCTTAACTAAGGGTTAACTTTTACATATAGACTTTGAATAATAAAACACAGCAGCTTTACAACTGTCTGAGCCTGCCTTCAAAAACAAACAAACAAAAACACCAACTAACTTTCAGTTACCTGTCCTCAACACTAATACTGGTATATTATCCATAAGAGTAGTTCTTATAAACTTGATTACAATGAAAACCAAAATGGGTACCAATAATCTCAAGCTGTTCCATATTTACAAAATATTTTCAAAGGACAGGAATGTAAGAATTAATTTGGGGTTCTCATAGTCAATCAAGGTTATATCTTGCAAATTAATCTAAAACCTAAGCAGAAATTCATAGGCAAAGCCAGTCAGATATTAAAACCTATGTGAAACACAAAAGTGTCCTTATGTGAGTGAGTGTTTCTTAAGGGTGATTAGTGTATGCATTAAGGATGAGACTGACTGCCTGCAGGGTGTAGATCCTACTGCACACATGTGGAGATGAGGCACACAGCTCCTAGTTTCTAGCCCACAGCCTTCCCCCCATTATTACCGAGATCTGGAAAAGCTCCGAACCCCTGCAAGGTTCAGGCAGCACCCACAGTGTGGGGCTCAATGTGCCAAGATCCACACCTTGATGTGCTTCCCAGAGCCCACCTCCCATGCTTTCTTTGGCCAAAACTGGAGGCTCACCCACCTCCCTTCCTACAGAGGCCTCATTTTGCCATATTTTTAGAACAAGTCCATGCTATGAGCTTCTTCCCAGCTGAGGCCAATTGTGATTCAGCTTCTGCCACTGCTGAGAATTTTGCTAATTATTCAGTGAGCAGTACACTTGCCCTAGAGTGATCAACTTGTTTGCAATTCCTGCTGAGGTTGTAAGTGTCAAAACTGTATCTTCAGATTTCCAAGCCACTGCTTTATTTATCAAGACAGAGGACAGCTGAAGGAAAACGGATGGATCTTTTAATCCTGTAGAGAAAGTTGTGTTATTTTGGAAAAAGAATTGAAAAGTTAATCAATCTGAGAAATAATTAATATATATATATATATATATATTTTTTTTTTTTTTACAGAGTATTAACAGACTTCTGTCTGAACCAGAATTTAAGCCCTATACTGTGTTTAACAACCTCCTGATTTTGTTCTGGTTTTCTTTGACTATGCCCAGAAACCCCAGGAGCAGAATGACATCTCTCCCAGGGGAACTCTCCTTCACGCAGAGAAAGACAAGCCAAAGAAACTCTGTCTAATGACTGAGAGGTGGTATTGTATTAGTGCTGCTGGTAGTTTCACACCACACACACAAGCAATCCCCATGGGAAGAACCAAGACTCTGACTTCTCTTCACCCAGCTAAGCACTCAAACCACTAAGGCAGAAAGTAAGCATTTTAACCTTGCAAGTATCTGTTTTTCCCACTGTTTTCATTAGGCCTCAATTTCACTGCAGAAGGTCACATTTTCAGGAAGTAAAGATGATGTATAAATAACCTTTGATATATACAAATATATCTTTGATTAAATGTATTTTTGAAGCTCAGTAACAGGAATTTATGTTGTGGCCAATACAAAACTCACATCATAATAATTTGCCAATGTAGTTTTATGATCTTGGGAAAGTATTGATCTTTTTCAGTTTTGCATTTTTTTGGAACATATTAAAAAAAAAAAAAAAAAAGAGAGAGAGAGAGAGGTGTGACACACCAAGGTTCTTCTCTTGCCTATTTCACAAAAGAAAGGAAGATAAAAACTGGTTGTCCATCTCTCTTCATGCACGTACTCTAAGCAGTGAACATGAACTTGTATGCAAGAACAGTATTCCTTCATGTAAAACATTGTTAGAAGTTCTTTGTTACCACTCAATGAAAAAGTAATTCAATAATGAAATTCAAGGAAATCTGGGTAATCAGTATAATATATTTAACCCTTTTTAAAATTTTCACTAGCTGAAAAAATACAAGGCAGAAATCCAAAGATTTTCACAACTCACTGTGTAATAAAGCTACTTTTATGTTTTTTGAAAATTTAGAATCCAGAACACTGATAACTTGCTTTTTTGACATCTTTTCCAAAAACACTCTTAAAAATGGGGTAAGTATTCATAGCATGGTGTTGAAGAAAACATACTTCTGACAATTTCCAATGGGCAAAGCACAAGCTGATACAATCTATGTGAGCCCAAGAACTCTTTTTGCTGCCCATTGTACATTGTTCCATGGAAATTGTGAGAGATTTCTGCATTTCAGAACAATTTTTAGTTCCTCTTTATACTTCTCTGAGTAAATTCCTTTTTTTTTTTTTTTTTGAAACCTGAAAAGTACACACACAGGTAGGAAGCCAGTTAAGCTGATACATGTAGAAGAAACTGTCAGAAATGTTTACTGATCAAGGAAGATCATCATTAGATGAATAAACTAGCAAATGAGGGGTAATCCTAGGTACAGAAAAGGGAAACACAATAAAAACTGCAAGTTTGCAAATGCTAAAACTGGAGTAAGATCTCTGGATTACTTCATGAAACTGTTACAGAAAGCACAGATAATTTTATGATTTCATGCAGAGTCAAGTGATACCAATGCACCTTGCATGACTTTTTGTTTCTATGACACATAAATAGATCTTCATTACTTATTCAACTTTTGTTCCCTGCCCTCAATACCATTTGATTTCAGTAGGAATTTTACATCAAGAACAAATAGAGTCTCTACTAGCCTTTGAAATGGAAATGTAGAAGTCTTAGTGAGAAACTGTAAAAGTCCTTGACATGCAATCTTCTTGACCCACAGACTACATTTGAAAACTGCTGGCACGTGTGTTAGAAGCTCTGGTGTTATATACCACCATAAAAAAGCTCACTTCTACCACTGATCTCTGCTGTAACAACTCACCATGAGTTTGTTTTTTTTTTTTTTTAAAAAAAGGGTTTTGCCCTGATGGTGGATATGTGTACATCTAAAAAAGGACAGGTGATTGAGAATTAAGTATATATTGCATATAATCACTCTGAATATTCATGAAATCTAGGGAAGTGCATTTAAGACAATACTATGCACTTAAAAATGTGTGGAATGTCTCTTGGCTCCCCTGCAAAGTAGGTAAAAACATTTCATTTCTTTTATTCTGGAAGTTGTCCTGAGGAAGTTTTATTCCCATATACCTAATATTGGTTGCCAGTGTTTTCAGCTTAGGGGTGAAAGCAAAAACAATGAAAGAATGAACAAATATAGCCTGTCTTATTCTTGAAGATACTAAGAATATGAAGGAAAGCAGGATAGCAATGAGCTTTGCAGATCAGATGCATAAAAGGATCCTAGCACTGCACTGCTAATCAGTGAAATCATACTGATGATTGCCACAAAACAAATAAACAAAAAACCTATTCTAATTCCTATTCTAGCTTAGAAGGATGCTTTCCTCACACAGACTCCACAGGCAGAGGCATCAAGCAGCTTCATGCTCTCAAGACTGGCATGCTTGTATGAATTCACAGCAGGAAGCAATTAAGGAACTTCTCAGAAAATTAGGTGCCTCCAGATACAGCAACTGCTGACTTGGAGCTTCCAGACTATTACAACAGTTCAAAAAGACCTAAAACATAATTCAGCACCAGAAATCTTCCAGCCAAATTTTTATCTTAGTTCTATATGTTATGCAGAAATTTAATCTTTCTTTACATCACTGTTAATTACTGGTTTTACTACATGCTAGTATTTCTGTGCAGCTCTGCAAATGAAGTTTTCGGACAGATACTAGACACATTTTTCAGTTTGTGCCAAGAAGAATAACTGGTACTGGGCAAAATACCTGACAGATTGTTTAACATCCCAGTCCTAAGCAGGGTTTTCAGTTTTGGTGGATAGAAGTAGTGTCATCTGCAGTCACAGCAAATTAACCTGGAAGACACTGAAGGACAGCACATAGGGGCCTCCATGTCATCCTTACTCAGCTTTGGACCACATCTAAAGACGCTCTGTACTCGGAAAACATATGAAAGCATACCTTAAGCATACCTTACTAATAAAATGTTCAAAAATTAGATCTTTTTCATTTTAAAAATGTTTTCTTCGTGGCCATATTATTGAAGAATGACAGACAATGCATGATTTTACTCAACAATAAGGCTTAGCAAGAAAATATTTGTTTAAAGACACGAGGATTATAAAAGGAGGGATTTGGATGCTCACTCTTCCCACCAGGTCCCGCTAGGGGGAGGTGTGAGATAAAGGAGCATCCCTGGATGCCAGGAGGACAGGCGCTGGCGCTGCTGCCAGTGCCACTGCTGTGAATAGGCTTTGTTACAAAAGGCTAGAGGCAGTTGCACCTGGCATTCAGGGATCGGATTTAGTCGGGGTGAAGGCGAAGTGTGAGTCGAAGAAGGGGGCAGACCTGTAGTAGTAGTGCCTGTGGTGGTGCATCCATTGTGGCTGCAACGGTGAATCGCCTGTATATTAACCCACATCAAACTGAAAGGAACCTCCACAGCCTTTCTGTTTCATTGATTCCTTATACCTCCATCAGCATATGCCCACACACAACCACAAATAAGCACTTTTTATATTACATGTTAAAACCAAGATGCATATTTTGTGGATCTACCAACAACAAAGAGGTTCATGGAAGCAAGAATTAACTGTAAAAGTAAAAAATGTCACTTGGACATCAGAAGTTTTTGGTTCATTCTGGTTATTCTTCTTTTCTTTCAGGAGTGAATACCCAAGAATTTGAAACTAGTGAGTTTGAAAGGCTTCCACCTGAAACAGTAATGAATCTTGAAATACATTTCAAGGTTTTTTATATCATGGTCTATAATATATACTTGCCATAACATTTTCAGACTTTGACAAACTGATTAACTACTTGTGTTTGGTTTTATTTTTCTAGTGAAAGACAAGATATGTCACAGAAATGTTCACTTAGCTATCTATCAGCTTGGAACATCTGCACAATCAATCATATTTCACCAAGAGCAAGCATATCTCAGAAGGTCAGTCCTTACTTTTTCCTCTTTTACCAGGATTTCTGTATCATATATGAAGTACCAAATGTACATAGTGTAGTAATTTGGTTAGCACCCCAGAGGTCTATTAGTACAAGTAATTAATTGTCATTAACTGTCTTCCAGATTCTTTATTATCATTCTTATTACTCTATCCAAATGTCCTGGCTCTTTTGGGAGCAATATGTTGCATTCTTTTGTCAATAAACGTACAACATAGACATTTTTCATAAAAGGTGTCAATCAGCTCTATCTGAAGTGAGCACTTATTTATAACTGAATTGGTCAATTCCTTCTAGGTAACATTATAGAACAACTATTGTAACAACAATTTCAACTTCACAACATGTATTTCAAGCCATAATGTTTTTGTCTGGGGATTGTGTTCACCTGCAGTAAAACTAGGTACTTAGATCACCCGAGATCTAATTGTATTTAAAAGCATTGTAATTCCCTTAAAGTAAATAGAAAAGGTATAGATTAATAATGATACTTAAGGACATGCTGTCACATGCTGTCACTTCCAGAAAAGGGACTGTATGTGTTTGGGACAGAGAAATACTGCTGAGGCCAGTCATGAGTGGCATTCCCCAGGGCTCAGTACTGTTGCGGGTTTTGTTTAACATTTTTATCAGTGAGGGGATGAGGGGATTGAGTCCACCCTCAGTAAGTTTGCAGATGATAACAAGTTAGGTGGGACTATAGGTCTGCTTGAGGGTAGGAAGGCTTTGCGGAGGGATCTGGATAGGCTGGATCAATGGGCCACGTCCAATCGCATGACATTCAACAAGGTTAAGTACCAGGTCCTGCGCTTGGGTCGTAACAACTCCAGGCAGCGGTATAGGCCTGGCAAAGAAAGCAGGAAAGGACCTGGGGATTGCTGGTTTACAGCCGACTGAAAAAGAGCCAGCAGTGTGCCTAGGTGGGCAATAAGGCCAATGGCAACCTGGCCTGCATCAGAAACAGTGTGGCCAGCAGGACTAGAGAGATTGTCCCCTTGTACATGGCATTGTTGAGACTACACCTCAAATACTGTGTTCACTCTTGTAATTGTTTGGACTATTGTATTCCCGCCTCAGGAAAGCTCCTGATATTCATCATTCCAACTCTAAATTCCCACGAGTTATTAGTAGGCTATGGTTTGTGCTGCTAGTGTTTTTTACTACTTCATTGATTTCATCTTAAACCCACAATGGACTTTCTAGAAGATCATGTGATGTACTCTAGTTCATCCCTAATAAAAATGCATTTTAAAAAGCACATTCATTTGATTCTAGTATATGTCTTTCAGCAAAAAATGCCTGTAAATAAAGTTTATCCTGCTTCACTCTATTTAAAAAAAAAAAACGTAGAATACAGTGGATGTGTTTTAGCTCAGTTAAAAAAAAAAAAAAAGGATACAAACAAAACAAAACAAAACAAACAAAAGGAGCATAACAGGTACAGTGCTTAAGAAGCCAAGATAATCCTATCTCCTCTGTTGGCCATAAACTACATGACTCCACTGATGCTCATGAAGGAGATATGGGTTTTAATTAAAAACAACTCTCTTACAGAATTTTTCCTTTTTTAAATCTATGTTTTTCATATCTATGATATATCTTCTAATGCTGGCTGCATCTGAATTACATAGAGACAAATCAAGACAGTAGGCAAAACAGTATAATTTACAATCCAAACTAGTAATACACAAATGGGAAATGAATTGCGTAATGGCAAAGTTCAGGATTTTCCTATTTGTCTAATTATTTGATTTTCTCTAGAGAAGAAGAGGAAAAAAAAAAAAAAGGATTTGAAAAAGAATTGAAAATAGAAGGCAGACTACTAAAGATGCTCTCAAATGAAGGAAAACCTTTAGCAATAATCAGAGAGTAGAAACTAAAAGTTCATGTCTTGTTCTCTGCCTCCTCAGTCTTTGTATGGCCTGAGTTGTTTATAATTCACTTGGACAAAAGTCCTTGAAAGACAGCAATTCTGAAATGGCAAAATCGTAGATGATCTAATGAAAGCTACTTCCACCTCTTAATATTCTAGTTTTGACAGTTGAGGTCTACTCTTTTATTGTAGCGGGGAAAGCTGAAATATAGTCAGATGAAAATCAGAGATGTCTGTTTCTTTTGTCCTCTTTGAAGGCTGTGGAGATTAATCTCCATGAACTGAACAGTATAAAGAGATATTGCCAAAGTCATTGGTGATTTTTATACATCAAATCAAAGAAGATGAAGCAATCTGAAAAAGAAATATATTACATAAAGATTAAAACCTCTTATTGAAACCCATGCACTGTAGGATGAATGTGCATGAACTTGTTCAAAGCACACTTTTCCATGGCAATTCTTAGCTAACTATTGTCACAGAAAAGATAGCATGATATTTGAGAATTTCCAGTAGTTGGAGAGATCTGTCAAACAGGCAGGTCTTACAAGATTGTAAGAGATTTTCATGGAAGAAAAATACATATAGGTCTGTATGAAATATTAACGATACAAAATAGACAGGGGTATGATTAATGTAGTCTGACTTTGTGCTCACAGCAACCAGATTAAGGCATTTGCTTCATTGTGATTACCATGCTACCCACATACAAAGTTGTACCTTTGTACCAATGAATGTGTTAATACGATTTGACAAATGATCAACAGGTCTGTATCTTAGTATCAGTAGTTTAAAATTAAAAGCTTTTTACTGTGTAAGAGCAATTTTAGGTAAAACAGTTTCACAACAACACAATTTCATGGTGACAGGGATTTTCCTAAGAGTTTATCTCAGTTTCTGAGGAGCTGGTTGCCTTACTCACATTTTTTTCCCTGGTTGTAAACAAAGAGAAATTCCTCTCAGATGGTTTTATAACTTGGTTAAAGTAACTTGGCTATCAGATTAACCTTCAATTTCTGTTCTTTAGTGTTCTAGCCTCCAAAGAATGATTTGCCAAAAAGTAAGACTTGAATTTTCTTTCTACTTTGAATTTGGGCATAAGAAAACAGCTGGCTTACACAGTGAGCTTCATTTTGGAGTTTTGTTACCAATTTCTCAAGATTCCTGTGTATTTGAATGTTTCTGAATTATTAAATAATGCAGTTGTTTACGTTCTGTTCATTTGAAACAATTTTCAATGCTTTCAAAGCAATTTTATCAATGCTTCTAATGGAAATTCATATTGAGACCAAGTAGCCAGCTAGTAATCTGAACAATTTCTGTCAAAATAAGCCAAGAATATCAATAGCTATGTATGTGTAGAACAAAATAATATGAATCTTAATAAAAGGCACTGCTTCCCCTTCAGCAGGATTTTAGTTGACGTTTGTTTCCATTATTCATTTGAATCATTTAATAATCTGTTGCAGTCCCATTAAAAAGTGAGATTCTTCTGAATCAGGGCATATCACTTTCTTTTGCTGTCAAAATTCTGTTTAATTAGCACTGAAATTTGCAGCACCTACCTTTCCACCTAAATTACTCTAGCCAGCTAAAATGCAATGTCTCCATACCTGTAAAATCTTCAAGTTAATCTGGAGAAAGCAAGTTGTTCCTTAGCTCAGAGTTTTCACATTCTCCTACATATCTAGCTGAATACACTCACAAAAAAAATCTTTACCACTAGCAAAGAAGCAGATCATAGACCTGGCAACACATTCTGATCTATTCCAAGGAAATGAAGCTATTCAATAATTCAGGTGAGTTGAATCCATTACTGTCCTGGTCTGAAAGCAAATCTGTTATTTTAATGTTCAGTGTGCTCAGTAGAGCCAGGCTGGTGTGTGTGTTTGTATAGAAGGAAGAGCAAAAGGAAGAATCACTAACCACAGAAACATTAAAGCCCATATGTTCCCAACAGCTGCACAAGCTGGAAAATTGTCAGAAGCCAGGCAATATTGGTCTAACAGTGTCATCTGCCTGGGTGTGCAGGGTGCATGGTTTTAATGTCACAGCCAAATTGCTGCGTATGGTTCTGTCTCAATAATAGTTGTGGAGCTTTACCCTACTCTACAAGTACCCTTCATCTTTTAAACGGTTTTAGTGAAATAAATAGGATCTTTCTGCATAGGAACTCCTACTGAGTTTCAGTGAGATGACTTCCAGGATAAGAGACTGCTCTACTGAGAAGGCATTTTGGTGTGGTGAGGAGCAGTCTTGCTCTACAATTAATAATTTCTTTTTCTTTTCAATAACTTGCCTTCATCAGTAGTTGGAATTTCTATCTGGGCACCAGGAATTTTAGTAAGGGCAGAGCTCCATTGAAGCAGTTTGCTGCACAAGCATTATGGTCTATATTGGAGGTTCTTGTCTCATATTTTTCGCCACCACTAACTTTTACTTTTTGTGTGGATGAAAGCTGCAGCTGCAGAGCATGGGTTTATTCTTACTGAATAAACAGCTCAGGAACCTCAGTGGAAGGAGTATGATGCCTAATTTTCAAGTACCAGTCACTTCCAGATTCTTAAGAATAACATGAAACAAAAATAATTCCTATTTTGTTGCTAGAATATTATCTTTTTTATTGTTATTATTATTTTTTTTCTCCTCCACTGACACATCCTAAAGCTGTTGCCCAGGTTTGTCCTTGAGAAGATCGAACTAAATTCTGTGTTTCCACTATGAAACTCCCACCATTTTGATCTGCATTGAACCAGAGCTCTTTCTAGGACTAGGTAAGGAGTTCTTCAAGGTGAATTGAACTGTGCAGCTCTGAAATATGTTTTTGTATTAGGAAGCTGACAAGTATCAGATTTCTACCTTGTGCATTCATTTTTTGAAATATAACTACAGTCAGCTTCTAATATGCCAAACACCTAAGCATCTTTTTCCTGTCATCTGTGAAGGAGTATTTTCTTGATATAGAAAACTAGATGTCTTTTGTGTGTGTGTGTGTGTGTGTGTGTCACTGGAAAACAAAAACTATGAGTTCTAATTTAAGTGACAACATCACTTCAAAATGATGGATTGTCACTCTACTTTGAAAAATTCCAAATTGCTAAGAATAACATACTACAATAGAGATGTAACTTTGATGAAAATCTTCTATGACAGCACGGTTGTGGTTTTTGTGTGTGCTAAAAAGTGCATTAAACAAGACAGTGCTAAGACTACATTGATCTTCAGGTAAGAAATCTTAAGATCATGCATTTTATTTCAAACAAAAAGAAAAGGAGTTGATTGTCTTCAATTTTCATTCATCTAATAACTTCTGTGTTCATGGCTTTGATCCCACATGCATTTCCACATGTGCCTTAATGTTAGGGGGGAAGATTGTATTACTGAAAAGCAAATAGACTGGACTACCATGTTATACTTAAATGACAAGGCACTGTTTCATACACAGGATGTAGGAGCCTAAAAGCCTAAACAGGAGCTAAGGAGACATTAAGTATGAAATTTAGTTGTATGAATTGCAGGTAGTGAAACTGTGTATATTTAAAATGTGGCTAGTGCCATTTGATAGGTACACTTAGGATATCCAAGACATCTACATGGGGCTGGGAGAAAATCACAGAGATACGGGAGATTCTCAGCTCTCTAGCAAGAGGTGCCTGTAAGTTCACCTTATGTTCATTGAAACACACCTTCAATTTAAGCTCACATGAAAGAAACATACATGGCTTGACTCAGTGGACTCAAACAGGCATCTAGTGCCATTTGAGATGCTCTAGGGCATTTAAGATGACTGTATGTGTCTGTCAGATGTGACACAGGACAAACAGGATGCCTACACACTTCTGGAGCAGCTGGATACCAAACACTGTGCCTAGAACATCTCAAATGGCACTAGATACCTGTTTTAGACAACTGATTTTGCTGCTTATTGACTGGTCAGCCTCTTTACTCTCCAGGCACCACTGGTTGTGTTGTCTTGTTCACTATGGACAAATATGTGAATCTAAGAAAATTGAGATGCATCTAAACACCAACATGTAGACTTCTAAATTTATATTTCTCAAGTTGCCACATACCCTTAAAGCATGAATCAATTGCACATTATGTTTGGGTACCCACCTCACCTCCAGGTGCTGTCCCAGGAGTGCATGGATCTTACACAGATCCATGTGACATCTTTACTCATACCATGTGCATGTCTCAAGCTTCCTAGTACATTTCAAATGCACTAGACATCTATGTTTGTGCAGTTAAGTTAAATTTAGAGCTTAAAAAATGCCCATGTAGCAGACTCTTAAACTCAGCAAACTCATTTCTGAGTTTGCTCTAGATTTCCTAGGCATCCACATTTTGGCTACTGTGAATTTTCCTCTACTTATTCAAGTAATCTTTAATGGTACATGTCCTCATGGTTTAGGATAATAGTATTTGGGAAAGGTGTGTGTGTGGGGCAGGGAGAGAATCAGCTGAACTGCTAGAAAGAGGCTACAGGATATATAGAAATTCCCTGCCCCCTATGAAATTTTCAAAGCCTATAGCCACAATAGTATATTGCAGTATAACAAAAGAAACCTATACTTAACCAAGGCATTTTAATGTAAATTAATTCTGAATAAGAACTGATTTTATTAACAGACAGATTATTTTTCCATTGTTATCTTAATATTGTTCCAAAGCATTCTCAGTACATCTTCAGGGTACTTTACAGTTCTCACTGCCAATGACAACTTGCAAATACCATGCAATGTGGCTTTGCATTGCTCAGTCCTGCACAGCAGCATGTCTCACATAGCCAACAGATTAGCACTTGCCCGTACTCCATCACTAATAATGTAGGTAGGGATGGAAATGATTTTATGAGACTCTTTTGAGTTCACTAAACAGAATGGTTTCATTAATTGTTAATTGTACTTTAATTCTCTGCATTGATGATGGGAAAATTAATGACCCAGATGTAGACAGAGTGGAAATAAAGGCTAGTGATTGCTGCAAGAGCCTCTGAGCTCTTGTGCTTTTCTGTTGCAGAGTCTGTCAGGGGAAAAGGCTAAGCAGTTACATACCAAAAGAGGTCTATCAGAAAAACTATTTAACTTGAAGTTTATGAATCCATAACTTGACATGGACCACACCTGAATTAATTCAGTTTGTGTTTTCTTTTGGCTCATGGTTATGTGATTCATACTTACGGAGATTTTGAAAATTAATTTTAGCCAGTTATTTTAGCCAGAATTCCCATCAGTTCCAATATTGTAAATGAAGGATGATTTCCAATGGACTAATTTACTAATGTAAAGTAAGCAAAACCAAGAAAAACAATAAAATATTTTTAGGTTGCCGACATGTCTTGTATCCATTTACCAGTGTGCCACTAATCCCTTCTGAATCTGTTTTGTTTATTCTTCTAGTTAGCAGCTACTCCATTAAATAAAGTATTTTTTGTCTTGTTTGTTATTCTTAGACCCCTAGAATCATCTCGAGGAACTGGCTTCAGTATTTTATAAACTAGCTGGTTTATAAAATACTTCCATTTAGCTGTTTTAATTAATGTAAATATTTTAAACAAATTAAGGTTTCTGCCTTTATCAGGTTTGAGATTTACAGTTCTAAATGCCTTAAGATTTACCTAGCAGGATACTTAAAGTTCTTGTTGATATGGTAAGAAAGAATAGATGTAGTGGAGGGATGCAAATCAGTGAGTTTACAGAGCTAAAACAGGTAAATTAAAAAACCTTGAGCATTGAGAAAGTCATGGTAAAATATTAAACTGGAAAAGCTCAATACTGTCAGTGTGACACTTTTGAAGAGATGTGCTAAGTGTATGCAAACATTTAGAGGGTAAAATATCTGCTATAGAGACAGCTGTTCTATAGCAGTGCTAAGCTGAAAAGCATAGGGCAAAGTCTGTGAGAGTGTGGGGACAAAGCATTTCTTGTAGGAATCCAGCTATGGAAAAGAAAACAATCAGAAGAGATTATTATCTGACTTCCTTTAGGAAACACAGTAAAACCTTAAACTTTCTGCTCCTTCTAAGAACCACCCTGCTTTGTGCTGAGAAAGAGCAATTCTCCCCAATTTCTTCTTATCCCACCTAAATCCTCCTGGCCCAAATTGCAAAATGGAAAAATATAATTCTTAAAATAAACAATTTGAATCACAACAGCTAAAAATCACACACCTTAGCATGAGCAAAGATCTATAATAAAAATAATAATAATAATAAAAAAAAGAAATATGACAGACTCTTTGAATTCCTTTAGGGACTTTGTTGTAGTTGTTTGGCTTGAAAGATGATCAGATACTGTGATAATGAATTGCAGTATAAAACTACATTGGGAGTTATTTTTGAGATAGGAGCAGTGAGACTGGATAAACAAAATGTAAATCTGATTATCTGGCCTCCCTCGAACAACGGTTGTTGTTTCTGCCACAGGAAAAACAAAAACCAAACCAAATTAAACCACAAAAAAGAAAAAAAAAGAAAAAAAAAAAAGAAAAAAAAAAAGAAAACCCACCAAACAACAAACAAAATTGGACAAGCATGCACTAGAAAAAAATCTGAAATAACCTCTAGGGGAAAAATCCTTGACAGACATGAGGACAGAGGGTATGACCTTAAGGGCCAACTTTCAAAGGGCTTTCAGCTTTGGCTGTAAATTGAGTACACTGCCTGCAGGCACAAACAGGATCTATGCTTGCAGATAAGATTTTGCAATGCTCTCAGATCACTGCTGGGTCAGTCACTTACTTGCCTGCAGTGGATCTGCATAGAGTTTAATGGTCTCTTGTAAAGTTGGTATGACAGGTCATTTCCTTCTCTAATTCAAGTGTTTCTGTGACAGCAAATGTTAATCTATGAACAGTTTATAGCATTAATGTATTCAGGAACGTTCCATGCTCTACATCCAGCAA